>NW_028277030.1:129931753-130083171 GCF_059951505.1 Python bivittatus | reverse complement strand
AGAAGTTGTGTTTACCTCTAAATTGGCCCCATCTGTACAGAAATTAAGTGTAAAGAACACATGGAAGGCATATGTATATGTGAATCAGGCTCAAAGGTTGATAAATGATGTTAACTGGCTATGAGAATGAAGTTAATCTCAGCCATACTTTAATGTAAATATTAAGACCCTCTGAGTTGACTTCAATTCCTGGTGACTTCATGGATAACTCTTGCAGGTTTTTCTGGCAGTATTACAGAAGTGGTTTGCTACCGTCTTCTGTCAGGGTGGTGGTGTTTTTTTTTTTTCCTTTTGACTCTCCAGTCTACCCTACATCTCTGGGGTTTCCTGATGTTCTCCCACCCAAACACTAACCAGGTCCTCATCCTACTTAGCTGCCTGGGATCAGGCAGCATCAGTCAGGAAGTGGCACCTGCTGTAATCTTTAGATTACATAATGTAATACAATGATGCCAGCAAGAGAATAAAACATGCAAACTGAGCAACTTGCTAAATAATAATAAATTGCACAGATTTTCTTATTGTGAGTACAGAATGGGGTGATCAGATGGGGTGGATAGAATTCAGAATTACTTTAGTACAAAATTTTGACAGAGAGAAAAAATAATGACAGTGTTGTGGCATTTTTGAAAAGGACTTTAGATGTTTAGTTGATTTCAAAAATAACTGTCTACATTTGATTCTGTTCAAGTTTGGTTTATATATTTTATCTTTCAAGGGTGGTGTTTATTTTTGCAGCAGGAATAGCTTATGAAAGGCACTGTCTTTCTTTTTGGATCCATTCTGTAATGTATCTATCAACCATAGAACATAATATGCAGAAAAATGAATTTCCACCCAGCACAAATAAATCTCCAGGTAGGCTGATACATTAAGTAATACTGGCAGCACAAAACACTTTACAGGTTTGAAAACAAGCTTTGGACCTTTGCCCACTAGCTCAGCTGAACTCAGTCATATAACAGAAGAAAGAGGAATTCTAGTACAGAAAAAGAGAGACATCAAGCAGTCAGAAAAAGAGAGACATCAAGCAGTGTACTCATTTAAAACATGTTGTTAAGTCTGGACAGGGATGGTGGAGAAATGTATTTAGTACATATTTTACTCTGAATTTACTAAATTTGCATTTTTCAAACCTATATATAAAGTAGAATGCATTTATTTACCAATAGCCAAGTATAACAACTACATATTAGGAGATGCATGCCCATAGCACATAGACATTGTATTGGGGTAAAAAAGGAATGAAATGAACTTAACTTATGGAGGGACGGAGGGAGGGAGGGAGGGAGAGAGAGAGAGAAGCCAGATATCTAAATGCAATAATTTCATACTAAAAACTGAGAGAGTGGCATAATTTTAAAGCAGCAGAAAGGAACTAAGGGTAGTCACCAAGCTGCTGGCTTTGAAAAGTTTGAAGTGTGTACACTGTCAAGTCAAGATAATGGGAAAATAATCTCCCATTTAAAGATATTTTCTGCATTGTGTCCTACATGAATTAAACTACTCATAAGATAACTTGTGGGTAAATAGAGTCCATAAAGTATGCATGGCTAAACTTCTGTGACAGGGAAAATATTTACTTAATGGGTGGGGTTAAATCAAGGCCAGGATTTGATTCACCAACAGTTGAGAATTGATAGCTCTGTGGAAGCTTAAAAGTTGGTACTTAGTAGGTCCAGACACATTTTGGGTATTAGAGGCTGAAGCCTGATAGACTGATATGTCAGAATGTGAAATTTAGTGGACATGGATAACAGGGATTTTTTCCCCACTCTCTATAAAGCAGCTTTCAATTTTCATAATGTATGATGTATACAAACTGAAGTTGCTGTACATAATACATCTACAATCAACTTGCTTTTATTATTTTATTAAAGGCTATAGATTCTTTTTTTCTTTTTTAAATGGAAAGCAGGACGAATTTCTTGATTACTTATAACAGGGATCCTGGTATATTTTCAAAGAATTCTCAAAAGTTGTCTTAAAGCTGAAAATTATGAAGATATGGCAACCCTATGTATGGAGGCCTAATAAGGTATGATAAAATCTCTTATATTACCAAAGACTACAGAAATGATGAATATATGTACTGCAAGGCACCTCCACGCTACTTAGATGGTAAAATGCATTTGAAATTTTATGAGTCACAAGTTTTACAGACTTGTGTCTCATTAAGGCTATGAAAACTATGACTATGGGAATCTGCATGGCTGAAAAAAACAGAAACATGGAAAAAGACTTAGAAGAATGTAACCTTTTACAAGAAAAAAGGATCTTTTTTCTGTTATAACAAATGTGTCTGCCCATTTGTTTCTTACTTTGCAGGTTACATACTGTCACTGTTGTTGTTGCAGTAAGGGAAAAGTGTTTGAGCAGTTATCCAAATCTATTACATTTTTTTTTCTCTCACCCTCTCTTCCCTCCCTGACAAATTTCAAACCAAAGGTTTTCACTTGAGAACATTTGGCTTAGGACTAATCTTGGTGCAAAATTACAATGGGAAGAAAAACCAGCTTTCTACTCCTATCTCTAGTGATGGATATATTTGGGTAAAGTGCTGGAGGTGACCTTGAGAGCTTATCCAAGTAGCCCTCCTCTTTCACTGATTGAAGCTAACCCAATCTAATTTTGTCCAACCTTCAGTTAGGGGCTTCCATCAATTCTATGAGAAGCCTAGGCAATCTGTTCTTCACTTCTTCATTCATTCTTACAACTATAAACATTATTTTTATTATTCACCCTGAATTCCTATAATTGCCCAAGGTGACTGATCCCACAGACACCTAGGAGAAAATGATTAGCTGCCTGTGGTGTCTAATTGCTCAGAATAAAGAGGAAGCAGGAAATGGTTGCAGTTTCTTAATCCTTTGACTCCATGATCAGAGGATTTTTTTTCTTTTGCCTTGCAGGCCCCATGCAAGACCAACTTTTCTGGTGACATACCCAGGGCTCTTCCTCATGACTGCCTTAATATATAGTCCTCCAGTCCTTGACTTAGTTCAAAAGTATGCTGGCATAGTTTGTAGTGCCCCAATGGCCACATTCTAATCTGGTTCACTAATGAGGCTTGCAAGTGGTCCTGTTTTACAGTTTCACTGCAGGAAAATTTAAGGGCAAAGAATAGTGGATTCACCTGGCTTTGCTTCCCTCCCACTCAGCATCATCAACTTTTGGGACAAACCCTCACCAATTACACTTCTTAACCTGTAAGTTAACTCGAACAGCCAGTTTGAGTGAGTGTGGGAGGGTGTATGGGATGAAAGTGTTAGCCACTTTTCAAGTTGCCCTAGAAACAGGTCACTTGAAACCCTGCCTAAAAATACCTGGCTGATAAGTCAGTGTGCCAGAGGAAGGATGTAGGGGGAAGCAGGAGGGAAGCACTTGGGTGGTGTACTGAGAGAGCTCCCTTCTGCTTTATCCTAGACCTGTACTTTGCCTACTAGCCAAACTAGTTTTGCATACTGGTTTACTGGTCTTCCAGAACAGGGGTACATTTGTGTTCAGCAAGAGCCCAAGTGACAACCTGTGACTCAGCCTAGAAGGGGAAACTTGCTGAACTCTTACCAGTTTTGTTGGAGCTCCCAAATATCCGAAACTGTTTACTGCTGCAAGGAAGCAGCAATAAGTGCCGGTAATAAGTGGCTGTGGCCAGCTGCACAAGGAATTATCCCCTGGAGTACGCAAAATGGCTTTTTTTTTGGTCCCTTTGAGTCATGTTGATTCCTGGTGACTGCCTGGAGTAGTCCCTGCAGTTTTCTTGGGAAGATTTTTGGATGTGGTTTGCAATTTACCTTCTTCCTAGGGCTGAGAGAAAGTGGCCCAATTTATGGATTTGCTGTTTAAAAAGGGTTGAATATGGGAAAAAGAGAACTATGATGTAATTTTAAAGAGGGAGGAGAGATAATGAATTTGTTTGTAACTGCTGTAAAGAAGATTGGAAACTGCTTCCTTATATTTCTTTTCTTTTTTTCCTATTAGCGCTGTCTTTTCTACTTCTTTTATCTGTTATCTTTCTTTTTTAATTTAACTCTATATAATTTTATGTTTATCTTTTACTTATGTGGAAATCTTTAATAAAAATTATGTAAGAGAGAGAGAGAGAGAGAGAGAGAGGGAGGGAGGGAGGGAGGGAGAGAGAGAGAGGCTCAAAGTCAAAGCTGGCTTCATGCCTAAGGCAAGACTAGAACTTACAATCTCTGAGTTTCTAGCCTGGTGCCTTGACTAGCACACCACACTGGCTCTCAAAATGGCAGTGAAGTAGGCAAAATGATAGACACAGACACACACCTAGTAGAAGACCACATGAAACCCCAACAGTGGAAAACCTGTAATGCTAGAGGTTGAGCTAAAACCAGCAAGGCACATCAGGTAGAACCTGGCTCTCTGTCCTTGTTTAAATTGACCTTTCATGCTTAGTATGCTACTAATATTTTTTAAACACACATCTACCATTATTTCAAAGGAACTACTAATTTACATTTAAAAACAGATCTAACGTATTTCTAGAGCAGTGCTAGACCTGTGTATGTAAGGAGCCTACTACTGCCTGTCCAGTGCTTCTGTAAAAGTGAGATTGCCTACTTTCTCATTTTGTTGTTGTTCAATCGTTAAGTTGTACAGCCAAGCAGGAGGAGGGTATGTCTTCAGCAGCCAACAGTGGCCAATGGGAGCAGGACAGATTTAATGAGGTGCCACTTATGTCATGGCATGCTGAGAGCAGAACTGGAGGAGCTCAAAACTAACATAAGTTGCATCTGCAGGGGGATAGGGATAAAATGAAGGCTGGGTCACGAGGACACAACCTTTAAAAATAGTAAGTGTGGGCATCTGTAGGCCATGGTTAGTGGGATGCGAGAATGATCCCACAATGTAGGAACCAATGCTTGAAAACTCTGTTTTTTAATACCAGCTATAGATAATTCCAATAAATGGCAGTAATTAGGTCGAAGGGCTTGACTCTTTTTTAATTTGCTTTGGTTAATTGATTATGATTTTCCTCTGTGTAGGAAGGAGAAATTCATTAGAAAGAAAATGGCATTTCTAAACTTTGGAATTTATGAAGCTATATTAAGAACTAAACAACATATATCTTAGTAAAGCCTTTGTTCTTAAAAAGAAGGTAAAAATAGATAATAAATTAGAAAGGTAGTATCAGGGAAGAAAGTATATGTCATCTAATTTATTCTGAAAATTTATTCTTTTTTTTTTTTTTTTGCCATTATCATTGCATGAAACATCTCATAACTGGTCCAAGGAGCTTTTATAAGTTTGTGTGTGCATGTGTGTGTGTGTGCGTCTGTATACACACACCTAGAGCATAGAGCGGTCATTTGTTTTTATTGAAAAAATAAAGGTACTAATTACTTATAGACATGATACTTAGCACAAACAGATATGCTTCAAAATGAAAAAAAATCAGAGTTTATGATAATTATGTTCTCTGCTTTGTTTTCAGAGACTGATAATTTGAGGCTTTAAAATCACCAGGAAGCCATTAATTGGAATTCTTCAATAAAAAATAAATTACATAGAAGTTCATGATGAGTTGTAAAAGCACAGATTTTATTATATAGTGAGTGCCACTGAGTCACTGCTTATAGGGCAGTACAGATACATTGCCTGGAGGAAAGCAAACTTGGATTCAGGAGGTCCAGTGACCAAATTGGAGATCCAGATATATGAACAACTTCCTAAACACATGTCATGAACTTTGTCCATGTCTTCACATTGTAAGAGTGCATAATAGTTCATACATGACAGAAGTGCCGTAGAAGGAAGGGAGAGATGATGAAAATAGTGTTGTGCTGTTATGTTGCAAGCTTCGCCCATTTCCTATATATGTTGTGATGTCATATGCATGTCCAAAAAAGGTAGAGCTTGGACCGCAATGGTTCAACATTGCTTTTGTCATTTTCATGACAGTCTTCAATCCTGAGGATGCCTCTGAACGTAAATCTTGCGTTATTTTTTAGGAGAGCTATAGGAGTGTGTGTGCCCAAAAGTCCAACACAAATGTAATATATAATTAAAAACTGTTGGCTGAGTTCCTGCAAAAGAAATTCACTCATGAAAGGCATATGTTAAGCAGCAAAGGACAGGAGAGGACTGGATAGGTGCAAAGTTCCATGTCATCAACCCAGGCTGAATGCTTTTGGTTATTCAGCTCTCTGAGGCATGCATTGCATTAACATTATGGTACACTCGTGCCCCATTTCACAATGGTTTATAACTGGGATGGACAATTTGGGGCAGAGGGTTCTGTGGGGGTTGAAGGAGGGCAGATGGCGGAAACAGCTTCATGCTGCCATTGTCACAAACGGCCCAGAGCTTGCTTTGCTTTTATTCCTATGGATTCCTCTGTTTCTGGCTCCATATTTATTTATTTATATTTCAAATTTAGTCACTGCCCATCTCACTCAAGGAGTGACTCTGGGTGGTTTACAATAAAACAAGAATAAATACTAATTAAAATACAATAAAATAATGTACATAAACAAATAATGTATTCCAGGGAACTGATGGTAAATGAAAAGTTATTAGTCTATGGGAGCCACTTCAGGGTGCTAATCACCCCCAGGGTTGGTTACCCCTCCTAAATGCCCCACGTGAGTTGGCAGAGCCAGGTCTTCACCTCTTCCTGGAAGGCCAGGAGAGTGGGCGCCTGCTTCACCTCTGGGGGAAGAGTGTTCCATAGGGCAGGGGCAACAGCAGAGAAGGCTCTCCTCCTGGGCCTCGCCAATCAACATTATTTCGTAGATGGGGTCCATAATATACCTTCTTTGCCTGACTGGGTGGGATGGGTTGATGTGATGGGGATTAGACAGTCCCTCAGGTAACCTGATCCCATGCCATGTAGGGCTTTAAAGGTAATAACCAACATCTTGAATTGGACCTGGAAACAGACTGGCACTCAAAGCAGCTCCCACAGCAAAGGTATTACAAAGGAGCCATCCTTGGGGCTCCCAAAATTGCCCACATGGCTGCATTTTGAACCAGCTATGGCTTCCAGATACTCTTCAAGGGTAGCCCCATGTTGAGTGCATTGCAATAGTCTGTATGGGAGATACCTAGAGCATTAGTAACTGACTGGAGGGCTTCCCAATCCAGGAAAGGGTGTAACTGGCGCCCAACACGAAGTTGTGCAAAGGCCCTCTTGGCCACAACTGCCACCTGCTCCTCGAGTAGGAGTTGTGAGTCCAGGAGAACCCCCAGATTATGCACCAGGTCTCTCTGGGGCAGTGCAACCCCATCCAGAACCAAAGATGGTAAACTTCTGGATACAGAGGAGCCCCCAACTCACAGCCACTCCATCTTACCAGGGTTCAGCTGAAGCCTGTTGTTCCCCATCCAGGCCCCCACAGCCTCCAGGCATCATGAAAGGGTAGTTACAACATCACTCAAATCACCTGGGATGGAGATGTATAATTGGGTATCATCTGCATATTGATGATACCTCAACCCATCGTGGCAGATGATCTCACCCAGTGTTTCATGTAGATGTTAAAAAGGAGTGGGGAGAGTACTGAACCCTGCAGCACCCCACAAAGGAGGGGCTGTGGGCTGGACCTCTTGTTCCCTAGCAACACTGATTGGGACTGGCCTCGGAAGAAGGAGGCAAACCATGCCACTCACCCCCAACTCCCCAAGCTGACCCAAAAGGATACCATGGTTGATGGTATTGAAAGCCGCTGAGCGGTCAAGAAGAGCAAGGATGGATGCACTACCCCCATCCTGCTCCCACCAGAAATCATCTGAAAGTGTGACCAATGCTGTTTCTGTCCCATATCCAGGCCTGAAGCCCGACTGAAAAGGGTCCAGATAATCCATTTCACCCAGGATCCTCTGGAGTTGCAACATCACCACTTTTTCAACTACCTTTCCTAAAAGGGGGACATGGGAGACTGGACAAAAATTATCCAGTACGGTGGGATCAAGTGATGATTTCTTGAGGAGGAGGTACATCAGCACATCTCTAAAGGTGCTGGAAACAGTCCCTCCTTCAAGGATGAATTCAGTATTACCTGGATGCACCCACACATCACCTCCCGAGCTGCCTTAACCAGCCAGGAGGGGCATGGATTTGACAAGTGGTGGCATTTACAGTCCAGAGGACCCTGTCCACTTCCTTGGGCCCAACAAGATCAAACTGTTTCCAGATAATAGGGTAAGTACTTTCCCCAGGCATCTCCACAGGTCATGCCCCACACCTGGTATCCAACTGTGCATGGATCTAAGCGATTTTATCCTCCAGATGCCCAGAAAACTCCTCTGCACATCCCTGCAGATGGGTCACTGGGCCCACTTTCCCCAAAAGAGATCAGGTGATCTTAAACAGGGCTGCTGTGCAGCATTCTGCAGATGCAATAAGAGCGGAGAAATATTAACGTTTCGCCACTCTTACCACTACAAGGTAGGCCTTAATAGTGGCTCTAACTTTTGTTCGGTCAGGTTCAGTCCATGTTTTCCTCCAGCAGTGCTCTAGATGTCTCTTAATCCTTTTTAGGCCCCTCAACTCCTCCGTACACCACGGGGAATATCGGGCTCAATGGGTCAAGAGAAGTGGGACAGGCATGATCTTGTCCAAGGTCTCGTCTGCCTCCCTATTCCAGGTGGCAGCCAGGGCCTCCACTGGACTGTGCAGCAGATCCTCAGGTATACCTCCAAGCTCCCTCTGGAATCCCATTGGGTCCATCAGTCACCGGGGGTGGACCAATCGAATGGGTCCCGCCTCCCTGCAGAAGGGGGTAGCATAGGAGAATTTCAAGGCCATCAGGGTGTAATCTGACCATGACAAGGGGAACCGCTTTAACTCCCCCTTCAGATCACATTGCCATTGCTCCAGTAAGAAAACCAAGTCTGTTGTGAGGCCAGTGTCCCAAATTGGATTACAAATAATCTGGGAAAGACCCATGGCCACCATGGTGATTACAAACTCCTGAACTGCCTCCAAGGCATGCCCCAGGGATGGCAGATTGAAGTCCCCCAGAACCATAAATCTTAGGAATTCCACTGCCAATCCCAAAATGGCCTCCAGCAGCTCAGGCAGGGAGGGTGCTACGCAGCAGGGAGGCTGGTACAGCAACAACAATCCCAACTGTTCTCAGGAGCCTAACTTCAGGAACAGGGTCTCACAACTGATCACTTGTGGAGCAGCACTCCTGAACATCTTCTGCATCCCAAACTTGTTATGCCTCATAGAATTCCATAGATTACCTTATCAAAATCTAGCATCAAGTCACTGATTTGTGGAAGCTTAATATTGCTTTAAAAAAATCTCAGTAAAATAAATATGTTATGCCTTTGCTGAAGGTGCTGGTGGTCCAGCCACATCTCTTTGAAATATGTCACTGAATCATTATCATGCACTCTTCAGAAGCTTAATAAACCAATTTTAGCTCTTCTCCTTCCTCTTCCCCTTCTCCTACTAGTGCAGCATTACACTCTTCCAGAAAATTGTTTTATTGTGCTTCTTCTCACAGGAAAATTGACCTATGCAGAGTTTTTAGGCAGAAGGCTCAATAAAGATTTAATGGAATGATTACAGATCTCTGGGGCAGAGATACGTCCTATGATTTTATTTTTTTTTCTGTCTTAAGCCATTGCTTCTCAGTGAATTACTACAGAACTCAAACTTGTAGAGAGGCTTGATCTGTTGACAAGGAATAGATGCTACCATGCCCCCCTTGTCCAAATGAAGAGACTAGGGAGAGACAAGTTATAGCACCCAAGGTAATGTTTTACACTAATAAGCCAGAATAGGAGGTGTTTTACCCAGAGCGCAATAAGCTTCAGTGCTGATTAGTGATTCAAATGCAGTTCTTCATGGATTATGGTAGGGTGTTTGGTCATTGACTAAACTACACAGGATTCATCTGATGCAAAGCCCTGGTCACCTGCCTAAATCCTGGTTTTGAATAGATAGATGGAGGAATTAGTGGAGGGAGGAACAGACAGACAGACAGACAGACAGACAGATAGATATGCAATTGTGACTGCAATTTGGCATTTTAATTTTGAATCCACTTTATACTGTCCCCAATGTTTTCTAGAATGGTACTAAAGATGGATCCTTTTTTGCTTTGTAACAATTTGTATACTATAATTAATTCACTGATCATAACTCTGTGTCTAAGGAAACCTTCTGAACTTGCAGAATTAGGCATGCTCTAGTTTGTACCATTCCAATGACCTGCAGTGACCATGTGACCCAAATAAGAGAGTTTCTTGTCCACTTACATAAATATGAAGCTGTATACAAAAAGCAAAGGTAAGGGTGGGGGAGAGAAATAAAATCGAAAGACCTATATATGGTGACAGAACATAGAGATTTTTTTCTCTCCCTTTAGATACTGAAAAACTTTTAGAAACAGCATGGAATCTCTTAAGGATATTGATATTAATTCAGTATACCCCAAGATATGTGTCTAGTAATAATATAATATAATATAATATAATATAATATAATATAATATAATATAATATAATATAATATTCCAGTAGTAATGTATGGCTGTGAGAGCTGGACCATAAAGAAGGCTGAGAGCCGAAGAATTGATGCCTTTGAACTGTGGTGCTGGAGAAGACTCTTGAGAATCCCCTGGACTGCTAGGAGGTCAAACCAGTCAATCTTAAAGGAAATCAACCCTGATTGCTCATTGGAAGGATCGATAATGAAGCTCAAGCTCAGATACTTTGGTCACCTAATGCGAAGAGAGATCTCTTTGGAGAAGACCCTGATGCTGGGAAAGATTGAAGGCAAAAGGAGAAAAGGATGGCAGAGGATGAGATGGCTAGATAGCATCACTGAAGCAATGAGCATGAAACTGAGCAAACTCAGGGAGGCAGTGAAGGACAGGAAGGCCTGGCGCAATATGGTTCATGGGGTCACGAAGAGTCGGACATGACTTAACGACTAAACAACAACAATAATATAATATAATATAATATAATATAATATAATATAATATAATATAATATAATATAATATAATATAATAATACTAACACATAGGCTTACAACCATATATTTTTATCATAACTGTAACATCCAGTTTATGGAAATATATGAGGAGACATCTTTGTGGTATGCATTCTCCCTCCCAAGATGATAGTTAATAATGTAGAGTTTGAGGGAATCACATAACAGGGGGACACCATTATACTTCATGTGAGAAGAACAAAGATTAAATACATAGCTGTACTTTCCTATGGTAAGGATGAGTTTTAGTTGATACCTATTTCCATGTAGAAGTTGAAAGTCTGTTCTGTGGGACCAATACAGCTGACAACCTCTGCCCCACTGCCCCACAGTGGGCCAGTTTACTTAGCTGTACAAAGTGTCAGGGTTTGTTTTTTGTTTGTTTTCGGTAGATAATTTGTTTTCTAAAGTTTCATAGGTTTTTTTTTTTCTCTTTAAGATAGGAAGCAGCAAAAGAGTATTAGAGCTTCTCATGCTTTAGACAGTTGGGCTGTTGAAAATTAGTTAAATAAGGACCAATAGTCACTTTATCACTGATGTCAATAATACTTTACGAGGGAAAGTCAAGACCCTTAGGATGTAATTTTCCTTATGTATTTCTTCTCTTGAGAACCTCATCCTGTAGATCCTAACAGTTCTGAGGAAAGATGAACTTCAGATGCAAATATTCCAACACACACTGTCTCACAGAATGGTAAATAGATGGTCCAAACAATCAGTGAGAAATCCACTCTAGTTAGTCATAGCCAAAGGATGCTTACACAAGGGATGCTTAGAAACCCATGGGGGAAAAAAAAGGTAAATCTTAATAAAATTCTTTTTGCTTCTCTCCAAATTCCTCAGATGTTTTTCACAATATAGAATCTCCATATTCACTTTCATTTTAATCAGGATTCTAGTAACACAGAGGTTACAAACTATATTACATGTACAAAAATGTTATGCCATATTATATTAGCTAGATTTTTAAGATGCTATGCTGGTTTTGCTATAACAGACTATCACAATCCTCTGCTCTGCTCCATATTTCACCAATCAGGTTATCCTAAAAGCAGAAATAATAAGACCAAAATGATGCTTAATTCTGCTTGCAATTCTAAGAAGGGAAGGAAAAGATACTTTGGTTTTATAGTTTGAGCAATCTGGTGTCACCAGTGCAAGGATTCATATGAGACATGGTTAATAAATAAATTCATTTTGTAGCTTAAACATCAGCTGTTGTTGAGAGCAGGTAAATGTATTTTTGATATTAATCTTCATCCAAGTTGCTTAAGAAATTAGCAAGGTATTTTGATACATGGCCTATACAGAGTTATCTAACAATGTATAAATATTATTTCTGTCTTTGTTTTCACCTCATAAATATATTGTTCTCTTTGTTATCTCTTTAAAATGGAAGACCTTACATAAAGGATTAACCTTTTGTTACCCATCATTCCTTTCTTTTTATTATTGTGGATTCCATCCACCACCTCTCCAGCCCAAACCCATTGGTTTGTAGAGGTTATTCTCAAAATACTCACAGTATGGAAAATAAGCAAGCAAGTTCATTGCCTTGCTTTCCCATAGGGAGAAACTACAGTTTAGATGCAGATGACGGGAAAAATATAATATTACAGAAAGACGGCTTTCTCAGAGAGTGTCAGTAGCATTAATGTCAGGAGCAAAGCACCTGTCTGTGACAACTCCATAGACCTTTCAATGGAAAATTGCACTTAATACATTTTAAAGTATGAGATGGTAATTTGGGGATTTGCTATATTTGAACTGAAGGGTTGCATTTTTGCATGGAAATTTTGTTTAATTTTCTGGCATTAAATAAAGAAAAAAAGAAAGGAAGAAAAAGAAACCCCACCACCCCACACCAGAAACACTACGGCCTAGAGCCAACTGTCAACAAAAATCAACACTAATAGCACATCGCCTGTCACTGATTTATGTCATGATGTGGTAATCTTCTCAATTTAGTTGGATATTTTTTCCCTCACACAAAAATTGCCAAAAGTCTCACTAGACATTTTATGAATGTTGGGAGATGCTATTAGGATGGTAATGGGGCCATATTAAAGAAGTGTTCACTAGTTCAAAGTGCCAGTTAAAGAAATGGGAAGAAATGGAAAAATATATATAAGGGCCTTTCAGTGTCTATAGGTAAACTCTTTCATATTTTCAGGGGTGCTTAAGATCTGCAGATGACATACTGAGTTCTATCAATGAAACACTTTCCTAAAGACTAGATGGTTACAATAAATGTGGTGTTTACTTTGTCTCCTGAAAAAAGCACTTTTATTAATTGGTTAGAATGAAGGCATATGTGTCTTTAGCTATACAGTCCAGGTAAAGACATCATAGGGCCTTCAAGTTATTGTTGAACTCCAGTTCCCATCAGCTTTAATTGGTGTGGCTAACAATGAGGCTTGATGAGAGCTGAGTCTGACTACTTTTATTTTTATTTTCTTATTCTTCTTATTTTATTTTCTTATTTTTATTTTCTTATTCTTATCTTATTTTTATTTTATTTTGTTTATATTATTTAATATATTATTTTATATTTATTAATATTTTTATTATATTATTTTTATTTTCTTCTTTTATTTTCTTATTAAGCATACTTCTATGCTGCTGCAATCAAAATGACTTTTGGTGGCTTACATAGAAAAAATGCAATATAAAACATACCTAATGAAAAAATAAAGCACAGCAACAATACGATACAAAGAAAATGGCATAAAGAAAGACAGCAACATCAAATGAAATCAAGGGAAGTTTCTCTGAAACAGCTCAGACTTTAAGAGTTCTCAGAAGAGAGAGCTAGCCTGATCTCCACAGTGAGTCGGTTTGCAGTGCATATGAACTACAGTGGTACCTCAGGTTACAAACTTAATTCGTTCCGTGACCGCAGCCCGAATTGGTCGCAACCCGAAGCAAATTTCCCCATAAGGTTCAATGTAATTACCGTTGATCCGTTCTGGCGTGGAGGACAGGGAGGCGGCTATTGCTTGGAGGGAGAGTCCCGCTCCCTACGACCACATGTCAGGGGCGGAAAATGGCCGCGGACTACATGTCAGGGGCAGAAAATGGCCGCGGACCACGTGTCAGGGGCGGAAAAATGGCCGCGGACCGTGTCACGGGAGGGAAAATGGCTGCGTATCCTGTTCGTACCCCGAGGCGGAGTTCACAAACCGAGGCAAAATTTTGCGGCCGGAGCTGGTCGTAACCCGAAAAGTTCATTAACAGAAGCGTTCGTAACCCAAGGTTCCACTGTACTGTATTCAGGTCTGCAAATCTATGTTTAATATGAGAGAATGCTGTATCCAGTGTTATAAAGAACATGTTCTCTCTGAACTGGACCTCTGCAGATGTTGGTCTTAGATCCTCAGAAAGGTCATCATGAAACTTCATCTATGGCACTTGTTGGTCTTAATATTCCTAAAATATATCCCTAGACTGGATTATTGATGCAGCACAATCATGCATGATGTTGAAGGAGGTTTGGAGAAGCCATGCAGCTTTGCTTAAGTCTGTTTGTGGTAACTGCAACAGTTCTGAAATGCAGTTGATAGGCTCCACATTTTTTGCCAGAATACGGACAGAAAGACAGAAAGAAAGGAGTTTCTTCACTTAAGTTTTTCATTTCTGGAATAGCTGACAGCATTACGCAGGGCTAAATTTCTGGCTACCACTCACTGCAATTTCTTGTCTCTCATACTACGCCACTGTGTATTGTGTCATGGAATCTGAAAGTATCCAGACTCTGCCGTGTTCAGTAAACCAAAGGAATAAGTCCCTCTGTTCTCAGATTAGCAATACATATTAGGAAAGAAGATCAAAGTAACAGTACAAGAATTCCAATGAGTACCTTTTACTTTCAAATGAGAATCAATATATATGTTATAATCTCCCTCCCTCCCTCCCTCCCTCCCTCCCTCCCTCCCTCCCTCCCTCCCTCCCTCCCTCTTTCTTTCTTTCTTTCTTTCTTTCTTTCTTTCTTTCTTTCTTTCTTTCTTTCTTTCTTTCTTTCTTTCTTTCTTTCTTTCTCCTGCCTCTTTGGAGGGAAGCCAGCTTGCACCTACAAATGTTTGGCAAATGGTCAGTAGCCATTTTATCATGGTGTGAAGTATATCTCATACAGTAGGATAGGCCCCATGAGCAGCCATTAAGAGTACCACGGAGGATGTGGACCTGCCTGCCCACTGATTGGTGAGTGGCAGAAGCCCCATCTGCTGGGCTGCCTAGGCAAAATGCCAGGCTCGCTCCATGGTACTTACCACATTGTCTAGGCTATAGTCCCATAGCTCAATTCTTTTAATGGCTAACAGGGAGGGAGGAGAGGAGACAGTAGTATGATGCCTTTGATTACTAAGTGGTAATAATTAATTCCTAGCTTTATGGTGATTGCTTTTTTATCAAGCTCAAAACCAGAAGTAAGTTAAAGTTTGCTATGATCTGGCATGACAATTGTCCTGATGAACTTAAACTATGTAATAGTTTCACCCTAAGAAGATGGAAGCACCAACTTATTGTGAACCTGCCCAAATGAAATATTGAAATGATTCTGCACAGTGGCCAACTTCCAAGAGTTGAACCTCGCCACAAGATGCCAATCCAATGCCTGCATAAGCAAAAGCAGCATCACGGCAGAGCACAGACATGGGAATTCAGCACACTCCAACTTGCAATTATGAAGCAACAGAATTTATTGGGCATAGAAAATACTGTCACTAAACAGCTCAACGGTCCTCATGAGTCCTTTCTGGCTTCCAAACATGCCGTCGCAGGCAGACAATTTCTTTTCTTCCAGGCTTTTATTAAAAACCAATTCGGGCAAATGCCGTCAGTCTAGTCAGCAAGAAAACCTGTGGAGCCACAGCTCCATAACTTCCCACGAGGGTCCTCCATGACATTTTAAGGTGTTAATAGCATGACAAAATGCTGCATTTCAACACTTTGTAACAAAAAAGGACCCTCTTAAGAGCAGAAACACACAGTCAGGCGAATCATGTGATATAGCTCTTGCTAGGCAGTCCTACCTCTGAGAACAGGTGGTGGAACCTCCATACTCCCTCTAATACATGGACATAAAAATCTTAGCATGTGTAAAAATCTCGTGCCAAAGAGAAAGCATTCTGGTTTAATTTTCTTCATGATATTCTAATATTCTGCCTGCAGGAAGGATATGCAGAGGTATATTTCAAATATGTTTCATATGCTTTCCATAGTGGCATTCTAAAGTTAGGATGCCATATTGTCACATTTTTCTGATGGTCCTCAGAAGTTAAATATAGATTAAGGATGGGGAACCAGAGGCCCTCCAAATATTTTTGAACATCAAATTCCAGCATCCCTCATTGGTTATGCTGGCTTGGGATTTGGGTGCTATAGTTCAGCAACATTTGGATTATGTTGAGTTCAGCAACTCTTTTCTTTCATTCATATCAACATGGAGTTTACCTGAATATATGTACAGCCATTTGCCAATTTGTGAAGAGAGGGAAGCTTTCAAAGAATTTAAAGAGGGAAAAAGATTCCTGGAGAAAAATATCAACATTAGGAAGAGACATGTGAATGTTCAAGTTAGTTGCAGGTCAGCTTATGCTTTGGCCTCTACTGATTATATCACTGGTGTGTCTAATGTAATCAGAGTACTCTATGTGCCCCTACTATAAGCATTTGGGACAAGAGAAGGTACAGAGGGACACATCTTTATGCTGCATGATGTATATTGTTCAGATATCTCTGGAACCTGGGGCAGGCCATGTGTTTAGTTCCTAATTCATATCTATTTGAGATCCCCACAGATCTTAGGTATGAGCAGGCTTTGTTGATTTGGGTCTCAATCACTAAATTTTCAGCTTCACCTCTTCATGGGCTACCAACATTTTGCCTTCCCACATCTAATAGTCCCTCTTCAACCTCGTGTTCTATCCCATTTTATACACATACACATCTATCACAAACTGTGATCGGAGTTCTAAATCCTTCCATAGTCTATATTTACAGGGGCAGGCTCCTCGCTTCAGACCATGTCATCCTTCTTATGCATGAAAGATATCCTGACCACCTGATGGGAACGCTACAGTGTGGCCCCACTGAGCATGGTTCCATTTTCTTTCTAAAGCAGGGAAGGTGAATGCTAATTAGAATTATTTGGTCTGTATCTGTATTACATTGAATGTGCACATTATGGGGGAAAGAAATGTATTCACAGATTTGGCTCTCTGTGTGCGTAAGATCTGCAGACAGCCTACGGTCATATAAATCGTATATAACCACACAGACTATATGGATATACAGCAAAGTTCTTAGGCACTCCCCCATCCCCTTTGATAGCTCAGTGTGTGCAAATTAGTATGCATTCAAGGCTAGTTTATAATCCGGAGTTCTTCTCTCAGATTTCTTCTGTACAAGAATTTGTACCTCATAGTAAGGAAACATCCACTTCTAATCCACTGGAAAAATAGAGCTCCAGGTACTTTTTGTATATGAGCATGTAAATCTGTGAAATATGGTTGCTATGGTCCATTGGAAGATGAGCCTGTATTGGAAATGGCAAAATAGTAATGTTGAATATACTGAGGCCAGTGGGGTGTGATTTTTTTTTTTTTTGCATACATATTTTTCTCCCTTGACCCATGCCATTCTCCTGCATATATTGGTAGGAGAGGTGGGGAGGAGAGAAAGAAGCTGTCTTACACTGAAATGTGATGTCCTTTTCTGCCAGAGGCTGTTTCTGTTTTAAATGAGGAAAAAGCAGAATGCATGAAGAAGGAAAATTAAAGTATATTCATTTTGTAAATTAGATACAGTGTCAGGAAACTGGAAATAGCACAGTTTGAACACAGCACCAGGCAACATGACAGTTCATTGAACTATTGACCACCATTTATCCCAGGAAAGTGTTTGAGACTTGGAGGAAGCCAAGACATTTTTTCAGTACTTAATCATGGATGGTATGTTTTAACTGTCATTCATCATTTTCTCCCTCCTTCTTTCTTCCTTCCGTTATAAGATATGTCAGCTAAAGATGGGCTGAAATTTTCCCAATAGTTTTCATACACTCTGTTTCTCTCTCTCTCTCTCACACACACACCCATGCACTGGTGCTATGCATTCTCCCCTTAGTATATATGTACCTCCCTTCAAAAATTGGGAATAATTTTTCTGAATTTCAGAAACAGGGAACTGCTGCTTACCTTAAGAACATAGGAACTGCTGTGTTAGAGCCAAGAACTACAATATGTGGTAAGTTCCAACAGTGATCAACTAGGTGCTCAGGGAAAGCCCCAAAGCAGAATACAAATACAACAATATTTTCCCATTTGGGTTGGCATCAAATAGTATTTAAAGATATTAGTAGCAGTACAGTACATAGCTATGATGACCATTAGCATAAATCTCTTTAGATTCCATAAATCTGTCTGGTGCTGTCCAAGTATCCACTGCTATATCTCATGGGAATAAATTCCTTAAATTAGCTATCTATGAAGAAGTACTTCATTTTCGAGAATCTCCCATTAAGATTCACTGAATGACCCAAAATGCTAACTCAGCATACAAGGCCATTGAAGTTTGTTTGTTTGTTTGTTTATGGTTACCTGTTTGCTTGGGAGTGGCATGACATGCAGTGATGCTGCATTGCTCCTAAGTCATTGCAAGAGATTCACCCAATGGTAAAATCTGGAGATACTGTTACAGTGCTTGCCAGCCCCATCTTCTGGAATTCCATAGGGATGAAACAATTTGATATGATGTAATAATTCATCACGCCCAAGACGTTCAGTGTAGTGAAGCTGATGGGAAGCTGTGGAAAGAAAGGTTCAGGGCTTTTAAAAGGAGAACAAAATACTAGAAGCTCAGATACTGGTATAAAGGTAGAATCTTACTAAAAATAAAGGGGTTTTGGAACAACCCTATTGTAACCTAATACTCCTCTTTGTTATTTAAATTTTCACAAGGCTGCCAGGTTCTGTAGACAATTGGTCAGTATTTTACTGGGGCAGACAAATTAACTATTGGCAGTTTCCTCTTTTCATTAAATAGTTACTTCAATTGCATTCATAGTGTTGAAAATGTAAAAAGTAAGTTGAAAGAGTAGCAGTCTGTCAAGACACGGGCTGTAGCACTTCTTCAGATGAAAAAATCAAACACAACAGAAAGCAAGACAAAAAGAACAACCCCCCCCCCCCAAATGAAACAAAGTAAGGTTTAGGTTGGTTTATTCTAATCAGTATGCTATCCTGTTTCCTGATAAATATGGTTAGGGTTGTAGTCATGGTGGCTCAAAGAAAGGTGCAAAATGGATCAGAAATTGACAGGAGAACATACAAGAATTCAATACATTGATGTTGACTTTAAAATCCCTAAATGATTTAGGGCCAGAATCAGCCTCAGAAGTCCTATTCTCCATCTCACCTGCATTTCAGCTACATGAACAAGCAGTTTGGAGAAACAGACTCTTCTTGGAGGAGGCACTAAGACAATCTTGAATTAACAGTATTTCCTGCATCCTACAATCTTATATGTGGGGATTCATAGGAAGAAACAGAATGGAAAGCAAGAACAGTTAACATGTTTCACATTGTGACATGGTAACTATATTTGCATGTAAATAATCTGTTTTCTGGGTTCACACAATATATTGAGCCGGAAACTAACAAGATGAGCCACAGAAAGGCAATCAGCTTTAAAGCAATCTTAGTGTGTTGTGCAAATGCAGCTGGTAGATATTTAATTAACCTGGCTAAACGTGTTGTGCAAATACAGCTGATGTCATGATGGTGATTAATATGCCTGTAAACTAGTTTATCTTCTTCCACTATTAGTATGCCCAATGCTGTCAGTTTTGACAGTTCCACAAAAGGTCATTGTCCTGGGTATTATAGGGTGGCCTACTCTGGCCAGAATGTCTTTGGACAGTCTTTTTGTATTAGAGTGCATAGTAGCTTTGCATTCTGCAGCATTATAAAATAGTGTTGTCATAGTTAAGGGGATTATAATGGAGTTTAATAAAGCTGGAAAGCCAGGTAGAACCACCCTAATATTGCAAAGAAGGTTACAAAGCCGCAGATCATTTCCTGGAGCTAATACTCATATCCACATTGTTTGACTTTAGAGATGAAATGTAGGCAAAAGAAATAGAGGTCAAAGAGCCCATCATTTTGGTAGCTATTGCTCTTTTTGTAGAAATAATCAGGATGTCTTGGGCTATGTATTGCTTTCACACTGTTTCAATTCTCAGTGTTCTGCCTGCCGCTATAGCTGTAAGATAATTGGACTGGGACTGAGAAGACCTGGATTCAAATTCCTGTTCTATAATGAAGCACTTTGGGTAACCTGGGGCATGTCACTCTCTTGTCCTAATCTAACTCATTGGGGTGTTGTAAAAATAAAGCAGGATACCCCAATATTTAGCACTCCAAGAAGTAATCTTTTAAAGTACAATAGATCAGATGTATGAACCAGACAACTTGCGGTCCCTGAAAGTGCTGGATTAGGCCCCCAGACTTCCTTGGAAAATCTGCCACCAAATTACCAAATTAAGTTACAGAAGAATGTTTGTGCATTTGTGTGTGAGGAGCTCAGGGTGGTTTCCAGGCAGATCTCCCTTCATTTTGTCCCCCCAACAGAGATATCCACAACAGGGGGGTCTGAGGGAGAGGGCCAAAATAGGAAGGACAATCATGGATCAAAGCCCTGTCAATGCACTTACAAATGGACAGGACCACAAAGATGCTTGCACCCACCTTTTTGGCTCCCTTGCCCCTTGCCACGCAACAGTCCTGTGAGGGAGTTGGCTGAGGGAGATTAGTACAGGGCCACTACAAGCAGGAGCACAAGTTGGGCACTTCACGAAGGCATTATGACACAGGAGGTGCCAAACTAAGTTTTAGAAATCAATTCTCCATTCCAAACACCAACTGTATGTGCTAGCTTAGGTCAGATTTCACTTCACGTATCATGCAATCTGAAACTATCAGTGCCACTAACATCTTCCAGTGCACATATTGTTGCAGTTTTGGGAAGCTCAGCCTAACGAATATGAGACGTGCCAAGTCTTCTTTTGCCTGAGGCAGCAAAAAGCATTTTGCACTAAGGTGCCTTACAGGTCAGCAGTGGCCCTGGATTAGTAGAAAATCACCCAACATGGCTCATATCTGAGTCTTGGTTCAATGCTTGAACTACTATGGTACCCTGATTCCATCAAGTTAATCCTGATGCCTGGTGGCTTCAGGAACAAGTCCATGCAGTATTTTTCACAACATTTTTGGAAGTGGCTTGCCAGTACTCTCTTCCTTGGGCCAAAAGAGAGTGTCTGGCCCACAGGCTCGCAGCTGACTTTCATGCCTAAGGCAGGACTAGAACTCATGGTCTCCTAGCTTCTAATCCAGTGCCTTTAACCTCTACACCAAACTGGCTCTTAAGAACATATATTAAAACTGAAAGACTTTTTCTCTTGGTCCTATCCATGTTTTTATCATAGTTCCTCTGATTTTGTGGGCTACCACTCAAGGCCAGCTGGCCCTAATCCTGGGAAAAGCTACAAATACTTGTTTTAGGCCCATGTCAAGGCATCCATGAAAATGTCCCTGCAGGCTGGATCAAATGTATGGAAGTCCTCTCTCTTTATTTCTCTCTATCCCCATCCATCCAAAGAGCCGTGCACATTTATACTCTCATACATATGTGTGTGCATGTGTATATGCACACACAAAGAGACTGGGAAAGCCATTTATAATAAGTTGCAGGCAGCAATTTATTCTAGTCTCTCTTCATGGATGAGGGAGGTGGAGTTTGGAGCAGCTTGTTAAACAGAAGAGCTTGGCCCCTAGCCTTCCACGGCTGTTTAATGATCCACTTCTCATGTGCCACCTCTCTAATCTGCGGAGAGTGAGAGAGGTACAAATTGTATCTATAATGTTATATTACTTAGCACAGTAACGTATTATAAATCAGGGAACTGCAATCCAGCCTTGTAATTGGCGAGACATGTTCGGCACAGAGTCCCCTAATTCAATACTGAGTGGTTGCTCTTATGTAGAACTGCCTGCCTGATACGGCCCCCTATGAGATAGGGGTAGACTTAAGACTTAACAAAACCACACACAAAGAGAAATAAAAGGGAAGAGAGAGTCTGAACAATATAAGCCTCTTGGCCTCAAGTCTATTCATAAGAAGTCACTACCTGCTTAGTACTTCTTTTTTTTCTCCTGCAGCAGCTTGCAATTCCTACCTTGCATGTACACAATGGATCAGACAGTTCAAACCCCAGCATTGTGTGCATGAAGTATGTATATAAATGCAGATCCTCATTGTTTGCTAGGGGAAGTAGGAACATCCTGTGACTCTGATGAGATTAGTGTGTGAGTGCTTTTACTGGACCAAGAAGCAGGTACTCTTCTATAGAATAGTGTATTTTTCAAAAATGATTTGGAGGAAATACTTCAAATCTTATATGAGCATACCACTTCTCTGTTGTTTATTAAAGGAGCCCATTTTTTTCAGACTCTAGGTAAGCCGTTGCTGTCTTAATTTTAAACTCGTTAAATAGTGGTTCCTTTTTTTCAAGCATGCACAGAAACCTGGAAAAAATTGGGATTCTCTCATGAATAGCAGAGAGGTGCTTCACTTGCATTTGGGTGAGTTCTGAAGCATTTCTTCTGAATAAAATTCCAAAGCCCCACTCTTCTTCTAATGCTTAATATAAGAGGTCAGCAATGGGTGTCCTAAGGTTAAATCCATAGTCTTCTAGACAGCAGCCTGGTTCATCCAGTTCCCAGCCCAGGCATAAAAACAGGCTTTGGGAGAAAAAAAAATAGCAGTGATAGCTGGACTTGGGATGAGAAATGCTCCTTGGAGCCAACATGTCAATCATCCATTGGCCAACTACCCAACATTCAAACATTTCTCAAAGTGATAACCATGCTTGCTTGGGCTGAATGCCAATGCCTTTTCTGTGGTCATGGAATAAGCCATTCCAAAATACAACTACTCGGGGAAATCTGAGTAAAACTGTGTGCCAGGGAAAAATGTTCCAATGTGCCCTTGGCCACATTAGAATTTGGTCCTATTAATCCACATACCAAATAACAAAAAAACTAAATGAGGATTGAGCAAGAGAAATGCCCTTATAAAGTACTTAAGAGGCAACAGAGAGAAATAGAGGATCTTTTCTAGAAACTGTATTAAAATATCACCATTAAGTTCAGAATCTAAAATTATTTCTGCATCACTAAGGGCCATTGTTGTTATTTATCCTTCCATATAAGTTCTTTCTAAAGGCAGGAAAGTGCTCCAGATTGATAAGGGAAGAGATTAGAGGGGAGAAAAGATGCCGTATGGCAGTGTTGTCCAAACTTGGCCACTTTAAGATGGCTGGCTGGGGAATTCTGGGAGTTGAAGTCCACTCATCTTAAAGTGGCCAAGTTTGGACAGCACTGCCGTATGGGATTATCAGAGCTACTGGGTGAAGGTTATATGGTATATTCATCATGGCTGTTGGTTGGCAATACCACAAGGTTTAGCAATAATGTAGGAACCCTCTTTTCCAGTACAGTTGGTGTCTTGGGTACCAGATATTTATTGTTGTCAATGGTGATTGCCCACCTACGACTGCGGGCTTGTTTTCTGTTGCCCAAGGAGGCAGAATCAGAAACAGTGAGTAGAAACACAGAGGAGTAGATTCATGTTACATATTAGGAGGAATTTCCTGATTGTAAGAGCTGTCAGCCAGTGGAAGAGCCTGCTTCATGATGTGGCATGTTACCTTTCACTTCAAAGTCTTCAAAGAGAGTTTGGATAGCCGCCTGTCTGAAAAGCTTTACCAGATCCTGCAGCAAACAAGGGGTTGGACTAGATAATCTCTGAGACCCCTTCTAGCTCTATGCATCTTTTTTTTTTTTAAATAGCCTTAATGTTGTTTTATTATTTAAGTTATTTTAAATTTCATTTTAGGTAAACCACCTACATTCTTGGGAATGGTGTAAGCTCTATATTTTAATAAACAAATAAATAAAAAATAGATTGAGGGAAGAAGAAGGTTATAAGAGAATAAGAGAAATCCTTTATCTCTGCTCATCCACTTCATCTCTGTGGGGAGTTTTAAATAGGGACAATTATATCTATTTTGCAATTATATCTATTTTGCAAGAAGTAGAATAAGTGCAGAGAAGTGCGACAAGGATGGTAAGGGGCTGGGAGGCTGAATCCTATGAAGGGCAGTTGGTGTGTTTAGCTTAGAGAAGGGAAGGCTAAGGAGAGACGTGATAGTCTTCCAATATATGAAAGGATGCTACAGAGTAGAGGTTGTGGATTTATTCTCTGAAGCAGCCAAGGGCAAGGCATGAACCAATCGGTGGATGTACAGCGAACGATCCAAACTTTAAATAAGGAGGAATTTCTGGTTTCACTGCCTCCTGAAGTTGGGGGTGCTCCATCACTGGAGGTTTTCAAGGAAAGACCGGACAGCCTTTTGTCCAGGATACTATGAGGATTTTTACACTGAGCAGGGGGTTTGAGTAGATCACCTTCCAACCCTATGATTCTATGGTTCTATAACTACAGGTTTATCCCTAGACTCAGCTTTCAATTAAACATCAAGAACAACTTTCTGATTGTTGGGGTATCATTTGTGAAACATCAAAGCTTTGTTTTAAAAAGAAAATATTGCTTTGAGTTGTTAGAAAGTGGTTCCATTTTGTGTTTGGAACATTTCTGGAATATGCACAACCCCTTGACCCCAAATGCTCTACAACTCTGGAATGGGCAGGACCTTTCGATAGCCAAGTTGTTGCTTTATTTTGACTCCAGCATCTGTGTTATTAAGCACTGTAACCAAAAGATATATTAAAAATCTGTTGTTCTTTGTAGCATGGCAGTGAACCAAATCACATGCTGGAATGCTGTTTTTGATGGTTAAATGAAAGCTGAGTCTAGGAATAAACCTGTACTTATTCCATTCTGTCAAATGTTTAGCTGCTGCTGCTTCTTTTAAATATGCATGAAAAGCTACGCTAACTCCTAATGTCAATAAATACAGATTTGCACACAATTCCCCTAATTAACACATTCCTAAGATACTTGCGTTCTACGCTAGTGTTTCTCAACTTCAGCTGCATGCTGGCTGGGGGATTCTGGGAGTTGAAGTTCACTCATCTTAAAGTTGCTGAGGTTGAGAAAGATTGTACTACACAACTTTTAGTAATGTGTTAGAGCTGTGCAATACCTCCAAGGGATGCTTTGCTTTGAGAAAGATTCCCACCAGGCTCCTGTCTGAAGCTGCCTTGCTTCTAAGAGCTCAGTAGCTGCCTTGCTTTGCTCTGCTTTGCTCTGCTTTGCTCTGCATTTGCTGCCTCACCCAGCAGTTCCAGCCAGGGACTGGAAGGACATGTGCATGTGGGCAGGAATGCCTTTGGCTTCTGGTTCTGCCAGACAAAGCCCTGGCTGGCAAGTGATGCGAAGGGCCTTGAGGAGGGAATCCCATTGCCCCAGTGGCCTGAAATACCTTATCAAGCCTAAGGGCAGCCACCTCACCCAGGGCTAAAAAGTATTCAGTTCTGTAAGCAGCTATTCCTTATTTATACAGGTAGTCCTTGCTTACCAACCACTCGTTCAGTGACTATTCAAAGTTACGATGGTGCTGAACAAGGAGATTCACAACCAGTCCTCAAAGCTGTGACTGTTGCAGTGTCCCTGCAGTCATGTGATCATGATTCCGGCACTTGGCAACCAGGGTGCATTTACAATAGTCACAGCATCCCATGGTCACATGATCGCCATTTGCAACCTTCACAGCTGGCTTCCAACAAGCAAAGTCAGTGGGGAAGCTGGCAGGAAGCTTGCAAGTTCTGGTCACGTGACATTGTGTTTAATGACCCATGGTGATTTGTTTAACGACCGCAGCAGGAACTGATGAACTAATGCCGTAAGTCAGGTGTGGTCATGTGACTTTTCACATTACAGCCACATAGCTTAGCAACAGAGTTACCGGTCCCAATTGCGGTCAGTAAATGAGGACTACCTGTACTTTTTGGAAGTTGGAAGATATACCAGATATGCCTTGCTTTGTATGAAGTCTTTCAACTGAGAGTCAGAGATGTTGGGGATCTCTGTGCATTCTTGCTATTTGTTTTGGGGTATATGTGAAGCTATTGAAAAGAAACCGGCAGTCAATTTCTCTGGCATCCTTAGCTGAGATGCTTGGGGGATCTGTGTCCCAGTTCCCTGCCTTTGCATCTCAGGAATTGTGCGCGATGAGCCATATGAATGCGGTAAGTTTTCAGCTCACTCCAGAGGCAGCCAAATGTCCACTTGCAGTGTCTGCCCCTTCCTTCCAAGGGAGGGAGCAAGAAAAGGTGAGGGAAGTCTATGTAATGGGGGAAATTCCGCGTCTCCTTTAAGTTGCCTGCATGCTCTCTTAAATCAACCCTGACATGACGTTCCTCCCTCCACCTCTTTATACATACCCGCATTCACCTTTTGATAAACTGGGCCCTAGTGAGCTGCAAGAGTAGTGCCTTGCCTACCTTCTCTGGTTTTTATGGCAATATTTTGAAGGTAATATAAAGCAGATTCATTTGCTGGAATGTATCTTTCTCTCCCCACCCCCTCCTCCTTTCTTCCTATGGATATCTGCATGAAAATAAGATTTAATGATTGTGAAGATTAAGGAGAATGGACAGAAATATTTTTCTTGTGGGGGGGTGGGGGATGAAAAAGCTATGCGGAATTCCCTCCCCCTGACCTTCCAAGAGCTCTCCCAGTCTTGCTAGTTTAACCTGGTGCACAGTACACAATGGCTATAAATCCTCAGGGTGACGGACGACTCTGACCTCCCACCCCTCCACCCCGCCTGCAGGGGCAGCTTCCCATGTTTGGAGAAATCCAGACTGTTTCCCACTGTCTTGACACTGAGATGGCTGCAGAGTGCTCTTTGGGTCCTTGTAAAACTTGAAACGGATCACCCCTGCTGGGCTGTCTGAATGCTAATTCAAGGCCTTCTTCCAATACACCCAGACACTGTATTTAATAATCATCATAAAAAGTCTATAGGCAATGTGGCTGGTGCAAGAGAAGTGTCAGTGGGGATGGAATGGGCAAATGGAGAAGAATTCACCTGATTCAGAGGCAAAGGACTGAGGAAGGAGGTGAAGGAGGAAAGGGGAGGCCTGCCCTTTTTAATCAGCATTTATAGCTGTCATAAGGGAAAGATTTGAAGTCAAATATTTGGTATTGATTCATCAGAAATTAGAAGAATTGGGGACAGCTTTGAAGATTTCTGAAGGGGATGCTGTGGTTAAGGCTTGCAAGGATACTACAATCAGCCTTGTGCATCTTCATTTGTGAGAAAAAAATAAGGAGGATTAAGACTGAGATAAAATTCTCAGCTGAGTGATATGCAACTAAACTATATTACTTTAAACTGCAAGGGTCAACGCCCACAGCCAAATGCTGCTTTCTATTGTGTTAAAACCTGCACTTGGAAAACTAGTATGTCAACAAGAAGTATTACATTCTGTAATACTCTTTTGGGAGTGGACATCTTTTTTTTTTTCCTGATTGCATATAGCTCTCCCAGGGGATTACCACTTTGACATAGCTCTCAATAGCTTCAGTGATCTTGACATGAGTGGGAGATCCTGGGAGGGCCATCCTTCCTTGCAAGGTCAAAAGGAGACAAGTCAAACTATGATTAATCCATGATATGGGCAATAGCAAGTGAGGCTTTGTGGGTGTGAGGCTATATGAAGGAAGCTCAAAAGCAAACCCAGTAAAAGGCAATGGAAAACTTCTGTCCTATTGATGGCTGGTGTGGGTCTTCCGGGCTGTGTGGCCGTGGTCTTGAAGTTTTGTTTCCTAATGTTTCGCCAGCACCTGTGACTGGCATCTTCAGAGTGCAGGAGCACAGACAGGAGCAGTTCTCTCTGTGCCCAGGGTGATGTGACCCTTTTGTGGGTATTTATAGAGATCTGGGGGGGGGGAAGGGGGGGATGGGTGTGTGTGTGGGGGGTTGAGTTACTGAGTGGCTGCTTGTTTTGGTGTCACCATCTGTGTGTATCTTCCTGGGGATTAGGCAGGGTTTTTTCTTCTATTGAATTGTTAACAAGGGGCTGCTGGGGGTGATTAGCAAGTTCATTGTGTGAACTGTTCACATGTCCTGGTGGTTGAGCTGAGTTCGTTGACCTTTTGCAGGCTGTATTTTTCAGGATTGGTCTGTGCTCCTGCCCTCTGAAGATGCCGGTCACAGGTGCTGGTGAAACGTTAGGAAACAAAACTTCCAGACCACGGCCACACAGCCTGGAAGACCCACACCAGCCATCATATGCCGGCCGTGAAAGCCTTCGACAATACATTCTGTCCTATTGTTGCCAAGAATAGTTGAATCAACACAGTTCAAATATTTAGGCAAATTTAGGTTGCAGAAGCCATCTCTCTAGGTACTGGGAAGGATGCCACATTTTCATGAGTACTTCTGGAGGTAATGGGACTACCAGATCAAAATCACAAGGAAATCTGCTCACTGATGGTGCCAGTACTGACAACTTTTTTTTTTTTGACACATATGAAGGATACACGAACTGATGAAAACTTACCAAAAAGGAAATGAATAGTATTAAATTGGGTATTTTAAAAATAAGTTAACTTTGGTGGTCCAGAATAGGCCAAATGATTACATGATATTCAGAGCAGTGAAGGAATGCAGTGGAAGTGATATTCAAAAGGATATTGCTAAGTAGATATAACCCTGCTAAGTAGATATAGCTACTATATCTACTAACCCAATAAATGAAGGTTCATATCTTAGAATTAGTGGATGCCTGGTAAACATGTTAGACAAGTATATGTACCTACTGATGATGCAACAGTGGAAGACATTGAGGAATTTTAAGGTAAATTGAAAGAATGTATCTGGATACAACTCAGAACTCAGATGTGAACCTACTATGTAGAAATAAAGACAGTGAAATGTAATTAATTCTCCATACTTGTTGCATCTGTGGAATGTCAGCCAGCTACACTGTTCAAAGGGTCCTGGACTCTTTGAGGGAGGTTGGCCCAGAAGATCCAATAAGTTGTAATAGCCTGGCTGAACATTTCATGGATAAAATCATTCACAATCTCGCCAAGCTGAAGCTGGATGGACAGAATCTATCAAGATGACAGAAGTGATTCTGATGAGAGCCTTTTGAGTCTGTAGATCCTGGGGAAGTAGAATCTTCTGTGATCTTAAATCTGCCACTTCTGGATTATACTCCTGCCCCATTTGGCTAATAAAAGTGGTCAGAAATGGGACTGAGAATTGGATAAGCCATTCAGAGTCTTTTGACTGGAGGCTATGGATTCCATAGTAAAATAAATGAAATGGAATGGAATGGAATGTAGTGACTAGACTAGACTAGACTAGACTAGACTAGACTAGACTAGACTAGACTAGACTAGAGCAGACCAGACCAGACCAGACCAGACCAGACCAGACCAGACCAGACCAGAATAGAAATTACAGGAATATTTCATCTAGATAAATGCAATAATGCAGGAGATAGGTTAATAAAGTTTTCCAAAGAGAAGTCTTTGTTTATGCCCACACTTGCTTCAAGCAACGTAAATGCAGACTCTACACATCACCATGCACAACATGGTAATCAAATCAACTGCATAATAGAAAACAGAATATGGAGAATTCTAAGTAAAGACTGTGGACAGATCAAGAAGATTGTTGTCAAATATATGGGTTAAATTTACTAAGATAATAATGATACGTATGCCAATAAGATTTGAACTGGAGAACATGAAATCAGAATGTAAGATCAATATAAAGAACAGATTCAGTATACTTCAATTTATGTGAAAGAGGACCAGAGGAGCTATGGAAAGAGAAAAGAGTTTGAGGAAAAATTCCCACAATTTCAAAGAAGAAAAGATCCAGTTGGGATTCAGAATAAGATATTATAATAGTCAAGGAGGACAGAGGATGAAAGCCTTGGGCAACAAGAGGGATATATGATGACTGATCATATACCTCTAACACCAAGGAAGAAAGAACAGGGAATATATCTCTACCAAAACTGTCAACAAATAGAGGAAAATAACAAAAAAAGGGGGGGGGGATGAGAGATTTTTTAAGATCAGAAAAATCGCAGGAAAATTTACAGCTAAGGTAGGACTATTCAGGAATAATCATGGAAATAAGAGGCAAATGAGGTTAAAGGAAGTTGGAAGTACTATACTGAATCCCATATAAAAGATACTATAGAATGATAGAAACATTTGTACAGAACAATATACTCAGGAACTGGCTCCACTAGAAAGGGAGACATGACAGCCAGCTGTCAAATAGGAAGGCACAAGATACAGATAAAATCCCTACTGCAATGCTTAAAACTCCAAGAGAAAAGGCAGTTAAAGTGCTAACAGCTCTTTGTCAACAAATATGGAACAAGATTGTGTGGCCTAGGGACTGGAAAAGAGAGAGAAAAAATGAGAGAGAGACAGAGAGAGAGAGAGCGACTGAAGAAGGAAGATGCAAGAAAATGCAGAAATTATCAGACTATTGCACTATTTGCTCATGTAAGCTAAGTTCGACTTAAGATCTTATCAATAAGCCATATATGGAAAAATGCCAAATCAACAGAGAATGAATGAATACAAGGAGTATGAATGAATACTGTTGCTTTATTGACTATAGCAGTTGTCAATATTGTGTAGATCATGCCAGAATGTGAAACATGTTTAAGTTATTGTTTGTGTCAGAACACCTGATTATTCTTCTGAGGAACCGTTAGAGTGAACAAGAAAGTGCTGTAGGAACCCGTTTTGGAGAAATAGAATGGTTCAGAAAAAGAAAGGGAGACAACAATGCACATTTCATATCACATAGAGTCTCTGGGTTGGGCAGCATATAAATTTAATAAATTATTATTATTGTGGGTGGTTGCACAGTCAGCCTGATATTTAGACTGGATCTGGCATTTTTATCCACTTATCGAGTCCTTCCCAGGACCTGAGATAGGCAGATGTTGTTTGATGGTGTTAAAGTATCGTCGCAGGATGTAAGCTGTTCCAAGTAAAACTGCCTTTTGCAATTGACTGATGGTGATTTTGTCAGTGCCAATGGTCTTCAAGTGGTGCTCCACATGTTTTGGGATTGCACCTCTGGACCACCACTTGAATACTATTGGCATTTGTATATCATCATCATCATCATCATCATCATCATCATCATCATCATCATCATCATCATCCAAATACAAATATATTTCAAGAGCAGCAGGGTTGGAAGGGGAAAAAAGGTGGGGATGTAGATGAGTTGCTTGTTTTTCTTTTATCCTGAGAATAGAATGATAAGGATGACTTTGGTTTCATAAAATCTGCAAAATGGCACTGTTGCCCTCAGCACTTTGCTCTATGAGAGCAGAGTTACAAAGGGCCTTAATGGCCAAAAGCCTATAACTCCTGACTTTCCAGTCATCCTTAATGATTGCTGAAAGGAATAAAATACTTGCAAGAAAAATGTGAGCCAATTTGCTTCCAGACTCAATTCAACTGGTTGTTTATTACCTTTAAAACCTTGCATATATCAGGAAGTATCTGTTCCCATGTGTGCAGTTCTGCCTCTCAGATGAGGGGATAAGATTCAAGAATCCGGTATTCCCTCTTTTACAGAAAGCGGGACAGGACTTTTTCCATAAGATGCCTTGTATCTTCTGGACTTCACTGCCAGGAAAACCTCAGTTGATTTCTCCTTACTTTACTTCCCCATCCAGGTTAAAGCTTTTATATTCTCAAAGTTTTTTTCCCCCAAGCTGGTTATTAATTGGTGCTTTTGAATTCAATTGCTATCTTATTTTTATTCTGCTCTGCTTCTGTTTTTACACTAATTTCATGTTTTGGCATTGATGAAAGGCTTTTGATTCACATAGATTTTGCTTTTGCTTCAATGTTATTGCTCTCATTGCCCTCAATGTAGGTGACCATAAATAAACTGATACCTCTCACTTCTTTTTTTAAGGTTTAACTCTGTTTAACAAACCTGTCAGGGATAAGATAGCATGCAAAGTCAGTATCAGACATAGAAAGTTATTGATAGTAATTAGAATGTGTGTGTGCGTTCTCTGACTACCTTTCCTCACTTGTCATCCTCCAGATGTTTCAGACTTCAACTCCCATAACTTGATATCAGTGGCTGAGAATTCTGAGCATTCAAGTTCAATACATCTGGAAGGCATTACATTAGAAAGACTAAGAGAAATGACAGCACCCAGCAAAAATCCATGCACAACAGATACTGTAGATTCTAAGCACAGGAAAGTAAATAGGATTGCCTTTCTGTAGGCTGGGATGTCATAATGGAAACTTCCTGCTCAGCATATTCTACAGGTAGGTCTTGATGAAAGGGATTTACACCCTGATATACTTCACCCAACATCAGATGGTGGAAGGGAGGATGGATATGACAGCTTGTTTGGTAGAGAGTGGTCATCTACCTATTCTATCTACCCATGCCATTTAGGGCTTTGGAAATGAGCAACAGTAATGTTGAATTATGCCCACTTCTCATTTTTGCCTAATTCTGGAGGGGGATAGGTCAGAACTCTTGCCCCACATACTGCATCCATCTTACCCCAACTCTTTGACTTTGTCCAATATCCTTCAAACCCATTGCCTTTGCAATCTCTTCTAAATTAGTCTTGAATTTTACTTTGGGGAAAATTAAGCAGTGATTTTTTTTTTTTTTTTTGGTTGACCTAGGATTGTGAGTATTGAGTTTTGTTTTGTTTTGAATTTAGTGCAACTGAGGAAAAGCAAACTATTTGGTGGTGGTTGGAGAGAAGAACATGCCATCAGCACCTGGAGCTTACATTAATTTAAAAACAAGCAATTCCTGATATATTTCTCCCCAAGGAGTCAAAATATGATGAAGTCCAGGATGAGGAGAAGATGGAGTGAGTTGAGAGGTATGCTTTTATGAGTGACAGCTGTAGTTTCTAAACATTGTGATTCCCCCCCCCCCCAAGCCTTTCCAATAATAATAATGTCTTGAAGTAGGAATGGTGAATGGAGTCTCTGGGATTTAGGAAGACGCAATACTGATGCTTGCTTCAAAAAAATGTTGAACTTCTTCAGACTCTGTCACTGTTAATTTTAATCATGCCTCAGCAGTTAGAACCTAAGAATAGCCCAAGACCTATCTTTGTTCAGGATTTTGTTTCTCATGGTAGCCAGCTAGATGCCTCTGAGATGTTCACAAGGAGATGGGGATACACTCTTCTCATGCTATTGTTTCTCTGGCATTTGGATGCTGCTGCCCCAATTAGGAGGTAAAATTTAGTCATTCAGAGTAATAGTCCTTGATTGAACTGTCCTCCATGAATTTGTCTAGTCACCTTTTCGGCATAATACCTTCTTGTGATAATGAATTTTACAGGTTAATTCTATGTGAAGTACTGTTAGGCATCTGTTTCTAACCATGATCACAAAAAAGATATGATGTCATGACACAATCCCTGCCTTTTTGGTTGCCCTCATTTGCACTTTTTCCAGCTCTGTTATATCCTTTCATAAATATGGCAATCAACTTTATGGAGTATTCCAGATGCAGATTTCATAGATTTGTATAAGAGCATTCATGTGTTGGTAGTACTGAAATTTGCCTTTTTTACAACTGCTGCAAACTGAGTCAGTGTCTTCAACTGAGCTCTCCACTATGACCCCAATATCTTTTCCTGGCTAGTTATAGACAGCTCAGACCCCTTTAGTGTAAGTGTGAAGTTTGTATTTTTTCTTTCTCTAAATTGCAACACTTTACATTTACATAATGTGATCTTCATTTACCATTTTACTGACCATTTCACAAAGTTTAAAGAGATCCTTCTAGAACTTTTTAAAATTGCTTTTGGCTTTCAGCACTCTGAACAGTCCAGTATCATTGTAAACTTGGCCAATTCACTGCTTACCCCTAAGTCAAAATTATTTATAAGTAAGTTACAAAGCATTGGTTTCAATACAAATCCTTGAGGGGTTCCACTTCTTCCACTTTACACTGATAAAATTAGCCATGTGATCCTGCTGTTTTTTTTACCAAATTAGCAATCCATAAAAGAACAGGTCCTCTTACCCGATGAAGACTAAGTTTTCTTAAGATAAGGAATTGTCAAAGGCTTTTTGAAAATGAAATATCAGCAAGGTCACCTCCATACCTTTTTGACACTATCAAAAAACTTTAGAAGGTCAATGAGATAGGATTTCTTTCTGATTTTCTTTCAACAAGGCTTGTTCCTCTACATGTTTAATATTTTCTTTGATTATTGTTTCTTTAAATGCCACTGGAACAGATGTGAAGCCAAATGGCCTGTAATTTCACAGATCTCTCCTGGATCCCTTTTTAAAAATGGATGCTACATTGGCTACTTTTGATCTTCTAGCACTCAGCTTGATTTGAGGAACAAGTTTTGTATTTTGGATAAGAGGTCAGCAATTTCAGTTCTTCAATAATTCTTGCATAGATGCTCTTAGATCCCAGTGATTTGTTACTGTAAACTTTCACAAGATGTCCTGGAATATCTCCTCTTGTTACCTCAATTTGCTTTAGCTATTTTTCAATGCAGGTTCAGGTATATATCCTATATCTTTTGTAGTAAAAACAGATGCAAACAATTCATTTAGTTTCTCTGCCATCTTTGTATCTTCCTTGAGAATCCTTTTCATTCATTTGAATGGCTGGTTTTCTCCATCAAATATGTTTAAAAAAGTTCTCAGTTGTTTCTTGGTTTTTTTTGCCATGCACTCCTATTTTTTGTTTATTTGTTTTTGCCCTATTAACACCTACAGTTTTCTGTCAGAATTTGTGCTCCTTTTCATAGGCATTTGGAGCAAACCAAAATTACATCAAAATGATGTTCACATGTGGTAACATCATGATATAAACCCTACCTTTATATATTTGGATCCCATGTCTGACAGAAGTAAATAAGTTGTATTGTTTGTGTCATTACATCATAATGCACATTTTGTCACTTGTCCCCCTTGTCATCTTTGTGGATACCTAAGCTTCTTTTTGCACTCAGTAGGATAGTTTTTCCATTTCTTAAAGGAAGCATTCTTCGTATCATGTCTAGAGGAAAATTTAGAGTACCCTTCCTCATCTGGGTTTCTTCTAGATGTCTTGGCCAATGGCTATGCTGGCTAAAATATTTAGAGCTGTTGCTTGGATTTAGGGGAAGTTTGCTTTAAAGTACATGTTGCATGCTCCAAAAGGAAAATACACGGAATATAGGAAACAAAGCAAGAGAGATCACAGTTCTGATTCCTCAGATTGCAGTGACATGCATTTCCACCCCTTCTTCTATAGATAAATTAAAAGATCTGAGAAGGAGCACAGCTATGCCTCCTTACAGAAAATGCCTCTATGTGAAGGCTGGAGACAAGGCTGGTAGGACATTTCACTTGCAGGTTGGCCTAGAAAGTATAGTATGAAATGTAGATGTATGAAAAGGATCTAAAAAGACTTAAAAGGAAATGACATAATAACTCATTAGCATGTAGAAATGTGTCTTTTCAGTAGATCTCAGGATCAATAGAGGAATGTGATTGACAACATATCTGGGACTGATCAGCGGAGGCATTTTTGCACATCTGCAATTAACTGAAGGAATCCTCCATTGCATGATGTGGTGGCAGCCACAAGCTTTGGTTTCTACTTTAAAACGTACATGGGAAATGGAAGTAACTACCACAACAATTGGCTACGCTAGGCGAATGGTTCCTCTCTGCTCAAGGACCAAGTTGAGGATGAGTAACGCAGTGGGTGATCTTTTTGCCTGCTGGACAAAATCTAGCCTATCATCCTATTCATCCTCCCTAACCCACTCTGCCAGTCCCAATCCATGGCCGCTCCACATACTAGTAAAAAGAACTACTGAGCCACTGCCTACTGTCTACAATTCTTTAGTCTCTCGTTCTTTGACAGCAGAGGTTTTTAGAAAAGGGAGCATGAGAGAGCGGGAGAGGAAGAAAGAACAATGTGCAATCGGCATTGCATTAGAGATGGAAAAAGTACTTAACGCCGGCAACATTCATCAAGGCTGAATACATAAATGCCACAATTTTGAATAAGCCAAGCACAAGACAATGACAAAGGAAAGGCACGTAGCTTCAGGAATCTCTATCATTTTCATTTGCTGCTGTCAGGAGCCTGTTTTTTGCCTCTCACTCTATCAGCCATTATAGCATTAATGAAGTAACCTCACATAGTTATTGACTGGGTTGTCAGCCTCCCTGCCTGATCCCTTAATAGAAACCATTGGTCTTCAGTTAAAAATGGGGTGAGCTGGGAGGTGCTGTGGGCATGTGCTGAATTTCAAGTGCACTCCTGAGGTTATCGGAGAGCTGTGAAATGCAAATTATTATATTTTTTAAACACACAGGTTTCATGCACCCGAGCAGATAAAATTGACAAATACAGTACCTTATGCATTGCTAATAATGCCTCCAAATATGCACCACATATGTTCCTTCTCTGGGAACTTGTGGGTAGGATTTCAATAAGCTCTAATTTGGCACATGAAGCATTTTGCCTGGATGGGGCAAGACTCCCTTTCACATATTTGCTCTCTGTCACTCATGCCCTGGTTACTTCCTGAATGGATTGCTGTCACACCTCTACACGGGGCTGCCCTTGAAGAGCATTCAGAAGCTGCAGCTGGTGCAAAATGAGCAGCGCACATTACACCTCTGGTGCATGAACAGCATTGGCTACCAGTGTGCTTCTGGGTGCAATTCAAGGTGCTAGTAATGACCTATAAAGCCCTACATGGCGTGGGACTGGGATACTTAAGGGACCACCTCTACCCATCCCATCCCATCTGGCAGGAAGAGCATGTTGTGGGTCCCTTCTACTAAGGAATGTCATCTGACTGGACCCAGGAAGAGAGCCTTTTCTGCCTTTGGAACATCATTCCCCTGGAACTTGGATTGGAACCTACCCTTCTGGCCATTAAGAAGGGCCTGAAGACTTGGTTTTGCCATCTTGCCTGGGGATCTGGCAGTGATGGTCTGAAGCCAGCTAAACGGCTCTATTCTTAATAAATTGGATTGCCCTCTCACATATTTTTTTAACTATTATCGTTTTAATAGTTTCTATGGTTTTTAATATGTTTTAATGGTTTTTGTTGTATGATTTTGGTTTGTTTTTTTTGCATTTTGGGGGACAGTTTAACTTTGTGAGCCACCAGAGTCACATATGTGAGACGAGCAGCTATACAAATGGAATAAATACATACATACATATACATACCAGATATCTATCTCTATCTCTATTTTTATCTCTAGATCTGGCATCAGAGCTCATGCCTTCTCAAACAACAGGAGGCCATCCTTTTGCCATATTCACACCTTTGACCACAATGATTTTTCCTTCCCTCCTTTTATACTTCCCCTTCCTCCTCTTCTCATAAAGCAATCCCAAGTCCCAGAACTAGTATATTACCATTTGTTAGAAACTGAGAGTTTGCGGAGGGGTTTCAGAACTAATTTCTCCCAGCGGAAAATAAAATCTGGGGAGTCATTTCTAACACAGGACTAGTCATCTCAATACTATCTGCCTTGTACACTCTCACATGTGAAAATGAATGGCGCCTGCTAACTTGAGGGGTGGCTGAGCTGGTTGCCTGAATTTTGCATCACGGTGAGGACGTGGAGCTGCCACATACTGTCCCATCCAGTGCAAAGTGGCATCAGTACTTGGCATTGTCAGAGAGCTGGTAGGGCTTTGGGTACAGCAATGCCCGCTTGTCACATCTTCTCTAACAGTTTTTTTGCCACAGATAAATATGACAGCCTAGATCTGGAAACTGTACTGCTGCTGCTGCTGCTGCTGCTAAGAATAATTTTCTCTTCTCTATTTCTTTCTTTGCACTTTTTTTCACATTACTTTCCTTTCCTTACTTTTCTCTTTCAAAATTTGTATTTTACCTTTAATTTTATATACACACACACACACACGCACATGCATGTGCATAGCTATGAATACAGGTAGAACAACCAGCCTTAGAAGTGGCAGTGAAGGTACTGAAATTGTGGATAGCTTCTTCCTTATACGATCAAACATTAACAGTAAAGGAACAAGCAGTCAACAAATACGCGACAGACTAGCACTTGGTAGAGCAACCATGAAGGCCTTGGAAAAGATTTTCAAATGCTCCGATGTCTCTATACCTACAAAGATCAGGCTGTGGTATTCCTTGTGACATTCTACAAAAGCAAAAGTTGGACTTTGAAGAAACAGGATAGAAAGAGTGTAGACGGTTTTGAACTTCGGTGTTGGAGAAGACTTCTGAGAATACTGTGGACAGCCAAGAAAACAAACAAATGGATCATCAAACAAATCAGCCCAGAGTTCTCACTTAAGGCACAAATGACCAAGCTCAGGTTATCCTACTTCAGACATTATGCAAAGACTGAGCTCTCTGGAAAAGGCTGGGAAAGGTGGAAGGAAAGAGAAGAAAAGGACGACTAGCAGCAAGGTGGATGTACTCAGTTATAGTGGCGATGAGTGCACTGTTGGAAGACCTGAAGGACCAGGTCATGGACAGATTGTCATGGGGAAAATCTATCTATGTGATCACTAGGAGTCAATCAATTAACGCTACCTGACTCCAACGGCTCTGGGCAGCACACGACAAAGAAACTGCAATAAAATAAATAAAAGATAAAAGATGGCAAGTGTGACAGACCAGATGGACTAAAGCGAGGGGTCTCCCTCTCCCTTGCCAAAGGCCTGGGCAAAGAGCCAAGTCTTCACCGCTCTTCTGAACAACAGCAGAGTGAGGGGCATTTGGATCTTGTGGGGAGCATCAGTCCAGAGGAGAGGCACTGCCACAGAGGGTACACTTCTGGGGTTCTGATAGATAACATTATTTAATCAAAGGAACCCAGAGTGTGCCAATCTTGCAAGGTTGAAGTACTCAGGCAGATAATATGGGATACAGGTGGTCCCTCAAATATCCAGACCCCATGCCATGTATAGCTTTATAGGTAACAACCATACCTTGAATTGCACCTGGAAGCAAACTGGCAACCAGTGCAGCTTGCAAAGCAGAGGTGTTACATGGGTATACCAAGGCATGCCCATCACTGCTTGCACTGCTGCATTCTGGACCAGTTAAAGCTTCTAGGTAGTCTTCAAGGGCAGCTCCATGTAGACCACATTGCAGAAGTCAAGCCGAGAGATGACCAGGGCATGAGTGACTGTCTGACAGGCCCTCTGATCTAGGAAAGGACTTAACTGGCACACCAGATGAAGTTATGCAAACCTAAAACCACTTTTATCATTTTTCCAATTACGTTGTTTGTAATCAAGTGTATTCCAAGATAATTTTCACAAGTACAGTTGCTAAACCAAATAATCCACATTTTATACTGATGCATTTGTTTTCTGCATCCTAAATGAAAACTTTGCATTTGTCACTATTATATTTCATTCTGTATTTTTTCATCCAATTTGTATAACCTTTCAATATTGTTTTGAATTTTATTTCTATCTTGTAGGTTATTAGCTATCCCACCCTATTTTGTGCCTGCAAGTGTGATAAGTGCTGCCTTTCCTTATTTAAATTATTAATGAAAATATTGACAAGAACAAAGGCCAGTGCTGAACTCAGTGGCTACCCAGTAGATATTGAAGATAACTCTTTAAGAATGATTTTTGGACCTGCTATATATCCACTTAATTGTTTTGGCATCGGAGCCACAGTGAAATCAAGATATATTTACAGCATTGTCACAATCTACTAAGGAGACCACCTGATCAGATGAAGTTACTCTAGCAAGACACATTTTGACAAATCCATGCTGGCTTCTGGCAATCACCACATTGTTCTCAAAGTTGTTAGGGACCAACCATTTTATTATCTATGTTAGAACATTGCAGAATTAACTGAGGCTTCTTCAGATGTCAGGAAATGAAGGAAATTGAGAGTTTATTCCCAAAGAATATTTCTCCACATGAGTAAATCCTTGATCTGAGTTCGTAAACAGCTTACAAGAAGAAATTCCTTCTGAATGGCCTGATGATTGGCAACTGTTGCTTAGATGGAGCTTTCAGAAGGTCTGACTTTTTGGATTCTGCTAGATGCCTGAGTTCTTGTTTGAATTCAGTGCCTGACCCTTGACTTGGGTTTCAGACTTTGCTTTCTGTTGGCTGGTGAGTTTTGGTGCTCTGCAATCCTGATTTGGTTAGCAGCTTGGTCATTGGACTGTACAATGTCCTAAGACTGGACATTGCTAGTGATACCTGCTTGAGTCACTATTTAATTCTTTGTTGGTATGGAGGATCTTCCACACTTGAACATCTTCAGGTAGAGTTTGAGTCAATAATTTGGAAAGACTCCTGTTTAAAACTTTGTACAGCTATTGTTACTCAGTATAAACTATACTAGACTTCATGGACCATTAGTCTGACTTGGTTTAATGTATCCCTTTAACTAGGCTTCTTGATTATTTTTTTTTCCTGAAAAAAAAAAAAAGATTTCTGTATTCCTTTATAAAGAAAAAACCCAAAGGCATTGACAGAATACAATCAATAAAACAGCACATAACAGTTTCACTCATGCAACATGTTGTTACAGACTGCAGGCATTTGTGGAACTGTGCTTATTTCCTGCTGATTGGTGATATGCAGCTGTGTTTTTCAACAATGCCCTAGTTTGAAGTTTTGTGAGGTTTCTTTCCTCACTGATCCCAAATGGAGAATTTCTGATGGTGGAGATATTATTCCTGACCCGCTGCAGCATAAATTGCCCATGATCCATGTTGATGAAGTTCTTCACCTTACAGGGACCTCAATTGGCTGCTGAGAACTGGCAAAGCAAGGTAGCACAGCCATTCTGCCACAGTGAAGAGAAGCAGGGTGCTGCTCCCTGCTTCATTTCAAAGAGGCACTTCAATCAAAGCCCCAACAAAGCAAAAGCCTCCCTTTGAACATCTGCATGGCCCTATTTCAAATCAGCTGCTGATCAGAGATAAGGAACACTAATCCTGCTGCACAGAAGGCAGGCTTAGAGGAAGGGTTGGAGTCTCGCTTAAGATGGATACACTGGCTGTATTATTCCCAGGGGCCAGAGAGGTTTCCCATTCCTTTAAAATGCACCTCAAATGGTAACATGAGCAGATGACAGGCATGTCTTTTCAATTAAGTTCATTTGTCAGGGCCTGATCATCCTGTCGAATGATATCTACAACCCTGTGCAATATTAAAATGGCTCCAATCTTGGCTGTGTCCTTCAGGGACTGGTTAAAACAGTATATCCACTCTTGAGCTAATTTGGTGTAGCGGTTAAGGGGCTGGCTTAGAAACCAGGAGACGGTGAGTTCTAGGCCTGCCTTAGGCACGAAAGCCAGCTGGGTGACTTTGGGCCAGTCCCTCTCTCTCAGCCCAACCCACCTCACAGGGTTGGTGTGGTGGGGAAAATAGGAGGAGGAAGGAGTCTTAGGTATATTTGCTGGCTGGCTGGGGAATTCTGGGAGTTGAAGTCCACATATCTTAAAGTTGCCAAGGTTGAGAAACACCGTGTAGCTTAAAAACACAAACATAAGGAAATCCTTTAAAAAAAAAAAGATTGAAAGGACCCTGACAATGAGATAAAAACCTCTTTCACAAAAGAAAGAAAACCTGGGAAATTTGAGGACGGATTTCTTTTTTTAGAATATTGTGCTATTATCTACCAGATAGGCCAGATACCTAAAACATTTTCTTGAAGATTGGGGACCATAAGTTATTAGGATGTGGGTCACCAATATGGGGCTACCCCATCACCAAGAATTAATTTGATATCAGTGGTCTATGGGAGGCATGTGACTTACATTCTTGGAGCCTTTTAGGTCAGTGTGGCTCAGTTCAGCTGCATTATTCAGCTGCAACTGGTTATTGGCAGCAGCACAGTTAAAAAAAAACCCTAAATTTTTCAACGTGTGCCTCCTCTGGGGATATCACACACACACATACAAAAAGGGGGGGGGAGGAATTATCTGAACCCTTTTCAATCTGGTTTCAGGTCAGGGTACAGATGGCATTGATTGTGCTTGCAGATAACCTCTGGAGGGCTTGTGATGGGGGTGGCACAACCATCCTGGCTTTCCTAGATCTTCAGCAGCTTTTGATACTACCAACCATGATATCCTTCTGCACCAGCTTCAGGGGATAGGAGTGGGAGACACTGTTTTGCAGTGGTTCTCCTCCTTTTCTCTGATTCCAGTGGGTGTGCCTGAGGCTGTGAGGATGGGGAGGAATCAATTCCGACTCAACCCTGGCAAGGTGGAGTGACTTTGGATTTTTGCACCCCCCACCCTCGTTTTTGGTGTTATGTCATCTTTGACTCTGGGCGGATTGAGCTGGTATGCAATTTGGGGTCCTCCTAGACTCATGGCTCCTGCTCAAGGAGCAGGTGGCAGCCTTGGCTAGGGGTTCTTCACACAGATTTATCTTGTGTACCTGTTGTTCCCTTTCCTGGATTGGGAGGATTACTCATGGTCACTCATGTCTTGGTCACTTCTCGTTTGGATTACTGCAATGCACTTTACATGGGGCTGCCCTTGAAGACCAACTGGAAGCTACAAGTAGTCCAGAATGCAGTGGTGCACAAAGTGCTGGGTGCTTCTAGATTTGCCCATGTTATACCTCTGTTGTGAGAGCTGCACTGGCTCCTAGTTTCCTTTTGGATGCAATTCAAGATGTTGGTTATCACCTTTAAAGCCCTGCTTGGTCTGGAACCAGATTATTTGCGGGACTGCCTCTCCCTGAGGGTATCTGCCCATCCCACCAGAGCAGATAGGGTGGGCATGCTCCAGGTCCTTTCTGTTAAATGTTGCTATCTTGCAGGAGCTAGGAAGCCTGTCTTTTCTGTCACAGCCCCTGTCCTATGGAATGCCCTCCCCTTAAGATCCTGCAGGGCCCTACTCTTTTAACCTTCTGGAAAGCACTCAAAGGCTGGCCCTTTCCCCAAGCGTTGGGATAGGGTGAGGGTGGAGTGCAAGGAGAATGTTGTGGGCTCCATCAGGGAAGTTTGGTTGTGGCATCAAGCTTTTCTGTTCTTGGTTATATTGGTTTTGTTTTCTGTTTTTATTATTTGTACATATATATTGTTTTATGCTCTAGTTGTGAGCTGCCCAGAGTGTGGTTAGTTATGCATATATTTTTAATCAATCAATCAATCAATCAATCAATCAATCAATCAATCAATCACCATGTCACCACTGAGCTCCTTGAGGCCATTGTAGGCATAATTTTTATTTTTTAAAGCTCAGTTTTTTAAACCTGCCTGAGAAGGTTTAGCCTGCCCATTTCTATATGTTATAAGTAAAAAGAAAAAAAAATGGCACTGCTGGTTTACTGCTGCAGTAGCAAACAAAACAGAGAAATTTCAGCACAGATGCATTTAAGAACAATTCTATTGGATCATCCAGAATACTCTTCTTTAAGCAAATGAATTGCTACTTGCTTAAAGATCACACAGCCCTCCAGAAATAGCTGGTAAATGTCTTACTATTTCTGCATTTGGTGCTTCCATTTTGCTGCCATGGGCTGATAGACCTGTTCTCCTTGGAATTGTCTGATCCATTTTTAATGGTATCCAACCTTGTTGCCTTTACTCCTCCTTGTGGCAGCAAATTCCAGTAGTTTGTCATGCATTTTGCCAAGGAACAATTTACAGGTAGTCCCCAGTTTAAGAATGAGTTCCGTTCCCAAGATCTGTCCTTAAGTTGAATTTGTATGTAAGCCAGAACAGTATTATTGTATAATACTGTGTAAGTAGTATTGTGTAATTAACTCAAACCATTGTGTGTTTAACTCAAATTTTGCTACAATAGGCTTTGTTCTTAAGCAATAATAAAATCCAGGGAGATACTGTATGTTTAGAAAGACAAAGAACTAATTTGGGCAATAAATGTATTAATTCTTTGTTTGTTTATGGGATTTATTGGCTGCCCCAATCTGTTATGATTCTGGGTAACTAAAAAAACAAGACTGTTGACTGTGCATAGCTTTCTTCCAACTTTTTCTTAGTAGCTATTACAAAGAATACCCATTTGAAAGCGCAGTACTATTTAGAAACCAATGTGCTACCTGTTTGCAGGTTTCTAATCCATTTCAGATATATATATATCAGAAGTATTTATGCCAGGAAGAGGAGGATGACAATGAGAATGTTGTGTAACCACCCAAAGCAACTTACAAAAATAAAATTGCATATAATATAATGGCAATGCTTCAATAAAACTCACAAACACTAATAAAATGTACAAGAACCAACAGCTGGCATATCCTGATGCAATATAGAAAATAGACTTAGTTATAGTATTATTCCCAAAAGAGGATTAGCAATAAGGCAAGACTTATCCAACTATGGTTTAAGTACACATGTAATTGTATTTTTTTTTAAATTATAATTGTTATAAGTTAAGGGATAGAAGGGGTGTCCATCTAGTTTGCAGATGACACAAAGCTAGGAGGGATTGCTAACACCTCAGAACACAAGCTCAAGATTGAAAAGGTTCTTGATAGGCTTGAACATTGGTCCCTATTCAATTGGCAAGAAATGTAAGGTTCTGCACTTAGGTAGGAAAAACCAGATGCACAGGTACAAGGCAGGCAATACCTGGCTTGGAAGTAGTACCTGTAAGAAGGATTTAGGTGGCATGTTAGACCAGAAATTAAGCATGAGGCAGCAGTGTGCTACAGCTGCCAAAAAAGCCAGTGCAACCTTGAGCTGTATCAACAGAGGTATAATGCTGAGATTATGGGAAGTAATAATTCTACTCTATACTGCACTGGTAAGACCACACCTCAATTACTGTATTTAATTCTGGTCACCACAATACAAGAAGGGTGCTGAGGAACTGGAAAGACTGCAGAGAAGAAAGACAAAGATGGTGAGGTATTGAAAGCTAAAACTATGAAGAATGGTTAAAGGAACTGCGTATGGTTAACCTAAAGAAGAGAAAGCTAAGGGGATAGATGATAGCAGTCATCCAATACCTGAAAGGCTGTCATAGGGAAGAGAGTGTAGATTTATTCTCCATTGTGCCCCATAGTGCCTGATGATAGGACAAGAACCAATGAGTGGAGGCTTTACAGAGGGAGATTGAAACTTGAGATACGGAGGAATGTCCTGACTGTGAGAACAGCCTACCCTCTAGTCCAATGTTTCTCAACTTTGGCAACTTTAAGACAGGTGGACTTCAACTTGCTGACTGAGGAATTCTGGGAGTTGAAGTCCTCCCATCTTAAAGTTGCCAAGGTTGAGGAACCCTGCTCTAGTCTCTAGAAGAGGGTTCCTCAACCTTGGCAACTTTAAGACGGGTAGACTTCAACATGCTGGCTGGGGAATTCTGGGAGTTGAAGTCCTCCCGCCTTAAAGTTGCCAAGGTTGAGGAACCCTGCCCTAGAAGATTTTCAAGCACAGCTTAGATAGCCGATTTTCTGGAATAGTATCTGGATTCATGCCCTGGGCAGGAGGTTGAAGTAGAAGGTCTCTAAATTCCCTCCCAGCCCTATGATTCTAGGATCTCTGTGTGCACCACCTTGAGCATTTATTGTAGGGGTTCCTACAAAACTTTCTATAGTCAGGAAGTAGTTTTTTTCCCCCTATAACGTTTATTGTAGCCCCCCAGTATATATATGTACATGGACAAATGGTACTCAGGGTTTTGTGCATGTGTAAAGTAATTTTATTAAGGCTTAGGTCCCCTGATTGTTAGCACTCCAGCTGAAAACTTCAGAAATCTCTCCTCTTTTCCCTCTTTTCCCTCCCTCATGGCTGCAATGCTCTGGTCAGATATAAATCATATTTATATCTTCTAAGGATAGTGTTTCTTTTATAAGGTATTGTCCCACTGACCATACTTTGGGAAATGTTGCCATAGAGAAAAGGTATAGTGTAAATATTGTTACACATAAATAATCAATTACATTTAACATGGATCTTTGGATGTTCCTTTAGCCCATCTAATCCAGCATTGCTACCCATTGGCTCTCCGGTCAAGGGTTTTCAGCTAAAGATGATAGGAATGGAGCTGGGTTTGCCTGCATACCAAGTAATTGCTCCCTGGCAGATCAGAGTGTTATGGGAGTTAACTGGTCCTTATAAAGTCGAAGCATCAGCAGGATCATTCAGAAGTCAGCCCTTTGATTTCAATGAGGTTTTACTCCCTAGGAAATATAGTCAATGCATTCTTATTGGATCATTTTCCCATAGGAGCAATATTTGGAAATCCATAGATTAAATAGATAGGAATGATTTTTTTTCTCCTTCTTCTTTTTTCCCCTTTTCTTTTCCACTTATAAAAGTTTTGCCAAACACAGGCCAAACTTTTCTCTTTTCCCAGTTTCTGCAACAAAACTGCTCATAACTGAGATTAATTTTTAGCATCAGTGCACGCTGTAAGGTCTGCTTTGTCTGGCCCCTGTTCTGACTCCCAATCTTGACTTCAGCAGGCAACAGACACATCCCAGATATATTTCAAACATGATCAGAGGAAAAAAATGTAACTTGCCTAAACTCTTGTCTCCTCGTGCAGTGTCACAACAGTCTGTTTAGTGGCCAAGATTTAAAGCAGATACTTGCTTACATTTTGTGGTATTTTCCTCCTCATAGCCATGAGGAGTTAGGCAGGTGGCAAGGCCAAGGGAAAGTGAAAAGACCCCATTTTAACATAGAAGGGTTTGGGTTGTAATATGCTGGGTGGGGGGAAGGTTTGTGTAAAGTTACCATAACTGTGTGCATGTGTAGGAAAAATAAAATAATCTAGCTATTGTATTTAGGAATTCATTCATTTTGTACAAAGACTGTGAAGAAGGGACTGTCCACCTCTCATCAGTCATAGAAGCAGTTTAACAAATTTGAAATCACTTCCTCATCAAAACCAACAACATAAGTACATATCCGTCATGTAATTCCCTTTCAGTGTGAGCGTCCTTAGAGTAAAACTGGATGTTGATTGCACTTGTGCATATTGGCCAAAATATATCAGAACTGACTAGTACTGTCCTCATTAGCAGGAAAAGCTGCATGTGGCAGGAGTACATCTAAGGCTGGTCACGTAGTCTATACCATCTTTATCTTAACCCCCTCCCCCCCCAAAAAGATGTGAAAGCCAAAATAAATAAAACTATAAAGATTGTGACATGCTCCAACTGTTCAATTTAATGACACTGCAGATATGACTTCTGTCCACCCACAAAGGATACATTTAGTGATACACCAGGAAAATGGGAAGCATCCTTCTGTTGATTACCGATCCCAAAGGAATGGAAGTGGCTTCTGAGACTGTGGGCTATAACTCCCACCCTGCTTTCATTAGTGCCCCATTGTGTTCCTCCAGGAAGAGCTCAATTACTTATGCGGGGTTAGGACACCAAAGGCATGGCTCATTCCAGCTGGGAGCACAATACACCTGCCTAAGTGCAAATGCTTCTGACTCAATCAATTCTTTTGTACATATTCCAAAAAACGCACTCAAAGCAGTTTCTACAATGTTAAGACTACAGACCTCATGATGCACTGTGTCTGATTCATCTTTCATGAGACTCTTAAGGATTTTAAGTATAAAACTCATAGGATCTTACGCTCACACACATACCCATGCATACACACAGAATTTTATGTTTAGAATGTGGCACAGACACAAACAATTCTTATTACATAAAGTAGATTTCCTGGAATGATAGTTCCAGGGCCCAGATGCAGTCTGCTTAATGGATTTTAACTGAACTGGAATACAGAGGCAAGTCCAAGAATACTGGTGATCTAATAAAGCAGCTTTCTCCAACTTGGTGCTCATCAGCTGTGTTGGTATGACAGCTCCAAACTCTGCCTGGGGATTTTAAGAGTTGCACTCTGAACATACCTGCTGGGCACTTGTTTGTAGAAGGTTCATCCAGAGAATAAAAAACATAATAAAACCAAGCTTCCAATCAAATCCTGAGATAGTGATACACGTGTACAGTAGCTTTTAACTTCAAAGATTACAAATTTAACATGCAAACCAGCCACCCATAAAGTTAAGGAAACACAGAAGAATGTTGGTAAGTTGCCCGGATCAAGGACATGGTAATTAAAAATGATCGGAATACAACGTGTGCACCCTAATTCTTTTGTTAAATGCAGAAAGTGAGCGGCAGAAATATCTGCTTGATTAAATATCAGCATTTGGAATTATATAAGCAGAACAGCATTCTTTAAATAGTGAAAATGAATTCCAGATGAGGAAAGCCAAACACACAAAGTTAGTAAGAAAAGCCAGGAAGGATTAAGGGGAGAAACCAGCTAAAGGAGAAAGAACAATAATTTTAAAATTAGTCTTAATAAAGCAATACACACATTTTGGAGTGTATAATTACAGCAAGAAAAATGAGTAAAAGTTGTAATAAAAAAGTGGCTGAGATGTTATGAATTGCTGTTGTTTTTACTGTGTGCTTTATGACTTTTATGAGATGTAAACTACCTATAAACTTTGGATGGATAAATACATGAATAGATAATAAACAGTAGCAGTAATTGTAGTAGTGGAAATACATTTGAAGGATGGTCAGAAAGAAAAATAAAGTACCGTTTCATATGTTATGTTACTCATGAACCAATCCATGCATATTTTTTCTGAGAAACAATTGCAGGACTTGATTTCTAGATGTAGGAATATGTCTTGGCAACCCTTTGTCCCAACTTAAGCTCTACTGTACTTTAACTCACGGCAGAGCTGGAAGTGACATCTTGAGGCCTCAGAGAGCAAATTGGCTAAGTAATAGGAAAGTCAAATTTTCTGCTGAATGGGGAAGCGGATGCAACGCGAAGAACCCAAACTACACACAATCCTTCAATCAGGTTTGTGGCTGCAACCTATATGTGATACTGTGATAAACAGTAACAATAATCCTCTTGATGGCTGGAACTGCTGTTTTTCTCCCAGTCCTTCATACGATGCTGTTAGCATTTCACACAAAAAGGTTTCAAGAGGGAATAAGGAAGAGAAAAGGTGCTGTCAGAGAGAACCAAAGTGTTTGCTTGCTTGTCTGTTTTCCCTTGGAATACTCCTTATAATAGTGTATTACAGCAGGGTTCCTCAACCTCAGCAACTTTAAGATGGGTGGACTTCAACTCCCAGAATTCCCCGGCCAGCCATGCTGGCCGGGGAATTCTGGGAGTTGAAGTCCACCCATCTTAAAGTTGCTGAGGTTGAGGAACCCTGTATTACAGTATTTGGAAGACCTTTTTATATGGAAATGCTGGCTTCCAAACAGAGCATGGGCTCCAATATCAAGCTCACCAATTCCTCAAATGTGTTCCACCTCCTTTTAACTGCTTACAAATGTGGAAGCAGAATGGGGGTAGAGTACTGAGTATTAGCTGCTACTAGCGAGGCTAATAGACCGATGATGTGACTCATATAAGACAGATTTGTTTCAAAGTATTGATATCCACAGCATGGACACTCTTTTAGATTAGCAACCAGAGCCACAGCCTGTGAGCATTAGAATTGCTTTGGTCTCAGATGTTCTTTATCCCAAGGCCTATTCAAATGTACATTTTTGAGAAAAACAGAAGATCAGCAGTAGAGTATCAATGCAATGGGCTAAAATATGCTAAGAAATTACTCAGCGTGGTCCATTTTTAACAATTTAAGCAAAAGTGGTCAACGTACACATTCTTGGGATCTGTTTTAAATCTGTCCACACACCTTCATTTTTCTTTCCTTAAACAAAAGAGGAGTGTGTTATTGCCAGCAAACCAAAAATATTTTTCCTCCGTTCAACAAACCCTTTTGTGTCCCGAAGATCCCGTTTATTATGCCAACAGCCTCACTGCTTGTGATTTGTATATTAAAAAGATTTTAATTGCTCAGGTAAGTATCTGCACCTGTTAGGACATTGTATATTAGAGCACTTTATTTTAATCTTTTACATTATAGGGCGCAATTCACCCATAAAATTATTCTCTGTACAATTATAGCTCAGTTTTGCTGAGATAGAAAGTGCAACTAACAGTTTGGTTGGGCTCATTATTATTAAAATCATGGAAATTAGGATCATTACATAGCAGTTGTGTAGTTAACTCCTGGTCATGCCTTTCCCTTTACAGTACAAACACTGACAGGGATATAAATGAATTGTTACATTGGCAATATTCAGAATTAGATCTGCTCTACCAGACAGTAGGAAAACAGATGATTTTCACCAGCTAGGGAATATCTTCTGAAAACCAAGGCATTGTTCTTGATGCAGAAGCTGTTATGGCAGATTTCCATGTGACCTAAACCAAATGCAGCTTTCCAGTTTGTATTGGAGCCCTGCTTGATGCATGAAAATCCTTCTTGTTTCTTGGGAAGGAAAACCATTCCCAAGCCATCTGAGGTAGCGGATGTCAGCAGTACAGGGCTCACAGGTCCTGTTGCTCCAGGACCTGGAAGCATATAAGATATTTGAATTTATGAATCTGCCTGATTTATGGGATTGATAACTTCATTCCTTGACCCACCATCATCAGATGTTCAGTGCGTTAGCACCAGAGAAAGAAGTTCACCAGAGATATTGCTAGAAGCAAATTTGGATATTTTGTTCTCCATCAATCCATGATGAAACAAATGCTAGCAAGGATGAGCTCAGACTAGTGTTCACGAAATATCTGACTCACTTTTTATTGTTTATTTATTACTGACTTTATATCCTGTTCTTCTGTTGATTTCAACACTTGAGGTGGCTTACAACAATAGAAAGTATAAAGCAAAACAAAACAAAATACAATTAAATTTAAAATAAGAAATAAAGTTGATTAACAGAAGTTTGGTTAACAAGATGTATTTTTACTACCTTTCTAAATAATGGGAGAATGAGAGTCAAATGCACCTCTTTAGGGAACACATTCCATAATCTGGGAACCACACAGAAGAAAGCCTTATAATAGGTATTCAAGCTTCCAGTAGTAGAGGTATCTTCAGAAAGACCTCTCTTGTTGATTTAAGTAGCTTGAAAGCTCATAGCTTAAGAGGTGGCCCTACAGATAATCAGGGTTTTTTTTCACTGAAGATACTAGAACTGCCTCTTTTAAGTCTGCATGGGTGTTGCCTATACTATAGAAGGACTGATCACCTGTCTTAACTGTGGGGCCAGTCCCAAGTAGACAATTTAATGAGCCAAGAAGAAGCTGGCAAATTTGGCCAAGCTAGCAATTGATGGCCCTCATTTCCCTACTCACTCTGTCCACATCTTTGAGATCTACTAGCGGAAAAAAAAAAATGAAGAAAATGGCTCACAATGAACCTTTTGATTGTTCCATCTTCCCTCCCCCAACAAGTTGATACTCAATAGCATGGAAAAGCATTGCTGATCCGTTCTATGCAGATGCACTGGAGGCATAGAAATAGCTCTATTTGCTGCACAAACTGCCATTGAATAAGATTTCAAATTGCCCTGAAAGAGAACCCAACTTGGTGTTTAGTCTGATTCTTTATGGGAACTTCTCCATTTCTGCTCCAACTCTTTACCTATCCATTGCATTGCTCTCAGCACTCTGGTAAACCAAACCACTTGAGCTCTGCGAGAGTGAAGAGGGCACTTAGAAGCAATAGTGTCAACCACCCAGGCCATTTCTATATTTCACAGAGCAATCAGAGCTTTGACAGTATTGCTGACAGATGACCTGAGAAATTTTGCAAAAGCATTTAGAAAACCATCTGGAGTCATCAGATGCCCGGTTTGGACCATTTTAATTGATCCTAACCCCTGCAGAAGTGTATAGCCAATGACAATCTAAAACTGACCAGAGAGTGATCTGTCCATAACAATTACATAACAATTACAAAAAGTTCCTCCATTTTCAGATCTCCAGCACCAGCCAAACAGAACATTAAATCTAGCTTGTGCACTGCTACATCTGTGAAGCCAGATGGCAATCTGGACAAGTCTGGTCATCATGGCTGACATGAAATCCTGAGCTACTCCTGGCTGGACAACCACAGTATGGACATTTAAATCTCCCAAGACAAGAAGTTTCTGATAGTCTAGTGTCATGCCAGAGACCATCCTGGTGAGCTCAGGAAGAGAGACTGTTATGCAGTGAGGTGAACAATACATTACAATGACTCTACACTGACCTGGCTACCCAAATACATCTGGAAATGCTGAAAACAAACTATTATTGTTGTATTTTGTTATCATATTCATATTATTTATTTACATTTTGGTCAGTTTGCTGGATGATTTTGTCATTTCATTTTGTAAGCCTCCTAGATTTGCTCAGTTGGAGCAGCATAAAAACTCTGTTAATAATAAATAAAAATAAAATGATCAGATTGCCAGATGGAGCTTCTGGTCAGCCCTTGCAGACTGTAGCCATATCACCTCCCAGTCCTCTAGCCCTTGGCTCCTGCATCACAGAATAGCCCAAAGGACAGAGCTGGGAGAGGTTAACTCCACCTTCCTTTTTCAGTCAGGTGTCTGTAACACATGCCAGGCCAGAACTTTCACCCAGGATTTAAAAAAACAAAACAAAACAGCACAACAGATGTTTCATAAGCAACTGACCAGACACTGAAAAAAACTCCAGGACTTTTAGGTTGATTTCGGTCACCTAATCTTCCTTGGTTAGCCAGCCAGTCACTGATGTACCCTTCTTTTCATGCCATTGCCAGGTTTCAGCTGCCCACCATATCTCCCCTTGCCAATTCCAAATTTAATGTTTGCTCCCAGACTAAACTCTATCTCTCCTCTCCCACCATCTCCCTAACAGATCTCATAATGCTGAGCAATAATTCACAAACCACCATTAATAAATACCAGCAAAAGAAAGTGGCTTTTCCTCTGTTAGAGCTTAAACTCCTTCCCACTGTTTATTCATGAGGACCAATGAGACTGAGGCAAATCACATAATTCACATCCATGATATCGCTTGCCTCTCATCAATGTCCCTGAGTCCCCTACCTGCAGGTATGTTCCACCACTGGTGTGTGTGCTATGCAGATTATTGCAGCAAAGCAGCTATGCAGGCACATGCAGGAAGAGAGGACTTGGAAAAGTCCTGGAGGCAGCTATGTTGAGCCTTCCATAAGATATGGCTGTCGCAATGCTTCAGGTTAATTTGCTCGTCAACTTTGAGGGATTTTTTGACAGCTTTTATCTGAGCATTATTTAAGAAGAGGGGACTTCTTAAAGGAAGTTTAAGAAGGAATATTAAAAGTTCTGAATTTGAACCCTAAAGAGTCTGAGCATCTTCCAGCCATCCAGGGAATTTTATCAAACTGTAAAAATGTCCATTCCAATAGAACTGGCCAAATAATTGCATCTTTACACTACATGGCTGATTTCAGGAGTTTCACATGATGATAGAAACAAAATTCTTCTTTTAGGGGGCTTGATCCCAGTCAAGGCTTTGAAATAAGATAAAGCAGCTCGATAATATTATTGGCTCAATTTCATCCCTGGAGTTATACCTTTAGTTCCCAGCATTCCTCCTTCAGGGGTGGATTTGACTCTCTGTTTTAGTAAGAACCATGTGCGCATAAGAAGGCGAATCAGAAACGTCAGGCAAAAAGATAAATCTTTTTCTTACAAAGCTGCTGAACCCTCTGAAGCATATTGCTTTAATTATAACTATCGTTTGTGTTTTGAGTTTTGAAAAAGAAAAGAAATGAAAACGTTCTTTTTCTTTCTATGTATGTATTTTGGTAAACATGCTCTTTTCCTCAAGCATTGTATGAATTAATGAACAGAAGTAGGAGGAAAAAAAAATCTGAGCTTTTCTTTGAAGCTCCATAGTCAAACAAAGAAAAAACAGGATGGTGAATTTAAGGAGAATAACCTTTTGGTGTATTGTATATTTCAACAGACTTCTTTATTTTTCAAGAGATGATTGAAATGTACCATGCCCCTTCTTTGAATTAATATTTATATTCTACTGGACAGAACATGAATGGAGAAAATGTTAAAGCATTACAAAAGTCCGGAAAACATGAAAACACCCTCTGAGGCTAACAAGAGAACTTGTCATAAGTCTTGTAATTTACAATACAGTTATCAAAACAATATTCAGGGACACCCCAATTCTTTATAGAGGCTTGTGTGGGGATAACAGTTTCTCAGAAAGTAAAGCAGGGCCAACTTCAGGTTAAGGCTGAGGAGGCGCTGGCTTGGGGCACCCAAGCTTAGGGAGTGCCAACACTGCCCCTTCTTCTAAATCATTCTAAAAATGCAAATCTTCACATCTATGGGAGGTGGCACCGTCAGTCAATGTGGCTAGGGGCACCATATGCCCTTGAGCCCGAGTAAAAGTGACATGTGAAATTTAATAAAAATTCTTCCAACATTTCAACACTTTTTGCATAGTATAAAATTGGGGAAGTCTTGAGGTCATTGAGGAGCTAAAGGAGATGAAGATGGTGCTAAATATATCCCAGGTTGCGATGGTGGTCAGCAGCCCATTTGGAAGAAAAGATGTGTTTCTTCTGATCCAGACAAAAATCTGTTTGGGAAAAATGGTTATCTTTTTAGAGGCCAAGAAGGGCCTCTAACTTTTTGGAATTGTTTGAGGGCCTCCAGGAGTGACACAAGAGGCAGATTTTGTTTTCTGTTTTTGGTTTTAAACACTGCATTAAGCTTAATTTAAGGATTCCCACAATAGTGGGGAAGGTGTCAATTTACCAATTTTCAGTAATCCCAAAATTAGAATGTTTAATGCTCTGGATGCTCTGAAAGTAACTCTTCTCAGCAACACCCTAAAGCTGCATTACTTTGGAGTGGGCACTTTAGAACTCTACTTTCTCCTTTGGGGACAGATATAATTGGCTGGTTCTTTTCTGCTCCCCAGCAAATATGTGCCTTTCTGGAGTAGAAGAAAGTAACTATTTTTACATGGGACAGGGGTTGCATGTTTTGTCCCTCGGAATTTATCTGCCCACTAATGTTTAATGAAGGAAGTGTTTGATGGGACATCACTCCACTTTTATTCTACAAATTGATGAAAATGACATCTGTGGAACCTTTGGGGCAAAAAGCTGAAACATGATATGTGTAAACTGCAATCATGTATTCCATTTTCCCTGTCAGAAATGACTACCTTGATCTTTGATACATTAATTTTCAGATCAATGCTTCTTGTTGCATTATGCAATCTGTCTAACATTCACTTCAAATAATTCATGTTCTCAGCTAACAACATGGCATCGTCTCCTTACAGAAGTACATGTATATTCACATCCCCAACCAACACACATATTACATCACTATAAGCATTCTTTATGCATTTCTCCATATAACCATTAAACACCTAAAGGGAAAGCATACATTCACCTACATGTAGTCCCCAGGTTAAGAATGCCCAGGTTACAGACAACCCATAGTTAAGAACAGAGTCTATTGCAGCAAAATTTGAGTTAAATCCACAATGGTTCAAGTTCATTACACAATGCCTTTTATACAACTTACATACAAATTCACCCTAAGGACAGATCTTGGGAATGGAACTTGTTCTTAAACTGGGGATTTCCTGTACTCAGTTGTGAACCATTCACTAAGCATTTCATTTATTTAAATGTATGACTTACTCCTGTGATATCTTTCTTGTCCTGCCTTCAACAGTCTTCAACTCTATATTTGCACAAAATATTCCATAATTCAGGTTTATTCACTTCATCATATGCTTTACCTATTTTTTCTTTCTTTCTCACATTTCCCAGTGAACTGCTGAAGAGCAAAATCTGATCTTAATACTGTCTGTTCTGGCATAAAGCCACACTGCACTTCCTAAATTTTGTTCATGGTCATCTCTTGTAGCCCTTCAATCAGAATTTTGTGAAAGATCTTCCCAGGCACTTTTAACAAACTAATAGAGTTTGCATTTATTCTTGCTAGCTTTCCTTATGTTTAAGGGAACAATTCTTCCAATTGCCAGGTAGTTGTGTCATTTCCAGTTATACCATCTATACCTGCAGCCTTACCATTTTTCAACTTTCTCATACCATTTATGATTGCCTTTTCATTTTTTCCTAACAACGTTTATAGCACTTGTTTCAATTCTATCCTTCAGTATACCAATATCTTTCCATACAAATCTCTAAAATGTTCCTTCTAGCATTTTCTCACTTGAATTTCATCCCAAATTATTTAATATTTTTTATTTTAAAACCCATTCATTCTGCAGAAGATTTATGTTTAGCCCTCTGTATCCACTTCCAAAACATTTTTATTTCCATTATTTATTGCATTATATTTTCTCTGCCTCTTTTAATCCTAAGCATTCCCTGCTCTCTTTGATTACATTCTTTGCAAGTATATTTTTGATTAGAAGATTCAGAGAGGAATTTTGGGAAATGAATTCATTTCAAGAGAAAAATGTTATTTTGCTAGATGGCGTGTATGGATTGGTGGGAGTGAGATGAGAAAGTACAGGAAAAGTGATTGGGCTATTTGAAGACCCAAGAAGGAATGAGAATGGGGACTGGTGAATATCTGCTTACAAAAGGCATGTTTGTTCTGAATATAAGTTAAAGCATAAGGCTATTCATATGCAAATATAACAATTATCGATTGACTACCTGATGAAAAATCGAGAGTGTTAGAGGAAGATACAAGACTAATGATATGTTCTGAATCTAAGACAGACAACTTTTTTTTTTTTTTTTTTTAGTGTGGATCTTGGGAAAAATGAATGTGGAAGAAAAGGAGAAAGAAATTAGAGTGAAAGTATGAAACCACTGGAAAGAAAAGCATGAGTCTTCTATGAAGAAATATTAGAAAATAAATAAATCTCATAACACAATGAAGAGAAAGTGGACACAAGGAAAGAGGGTGCAGAAGCTGCCTGGGACAGAATGGAAAGAATGATGCTACAGTGCTATAGAAGTGCATGGAGTTATGTTAATTAGGAAGTATGAAGAAGGAGACTTGGTGGAATGATGAAATGAAAACTGTGAATGAGGGGAAAAGGCAGATAAGATCAGGATTACTGAAAAAATGAGGATGAGAGAAAGAAGTGGTATAATGTGAATAACTCATCATTAGAGTTTAAAGTGTAAATGTCACCAATCTATGGATTCCTACCTTAATGTGCACCCGCAACAACTGAGATAGCATCAATTCATGCTTTCTGAATTGTAGTCCTTACCTTCATAATTAAACTTACAATTCATATCTCTGCATGTATTTAGCAACTCTACTACAAAAGATACAATTATTTTCACACCTATTACACATTTTTCCTTTCTGTTAGTTTCGAGACATAACTTTTTACTTGCTTATTTGTTCTTTACCATGAACTCCTCTTAGATTAGTTGCAAATGTCCATGTGCCACTTACAGGCAGATAAATATTATCTTCCATATGCATTAACCAACATGGCTTTGGTCAACTGATGCATTTATGTTATGCTTTTTAGTAAAACAGAGAAGATACAGAATAGGTTATTGTCCCTTACTGTCCTTAGTTGTACCCTGCTAACTGTAAGGACATTACTACTTGGTTCTGGCATATTTTGGCCAGTAAATAATAACAATAACAATATCACAAGTGCAACCAAAACCCAGTTTTACCTCATACATTTTTATGCTATTCTATGCAAGATAAAATAGTTAATCAAGATTCTACCTTGCTTGCCATCACACTGTTGCCTCTAGACTGTGAAGAATGAAGTATATAACTCAGAATGGAAACTGACTATTGCTATATGTTATTAAAGGGACATAAATAATGTGTGTGTGTATGTGTGGGTATCTGTCTGATTGGCCAAATTAACCTGCAGCTGCATTTTGTATGGTACAGCTTTGTCCTAAGGGGCACCATATGCAAAACAGCCTTTGAAAGTTTACTGTGCACTTTATTATTCATTTCAAGATAAATTAATTTAATTCTCAATTCTCTACTTTCTCAATTCTGCCTCCCCAAAGTTTTCCCTTTAAAATGTGGGGTAGGAAGGAAGAGACGAAAACCTAATTTTTTCCCCCGCACTTCCTGTTGCGATATCTTTAAGACTCTTCAAAAATTAAACAGGGAGGAAATTGATTGGATATCAGGAGGCAAGCTGTTTTCCCGAAGAAGGTTATTATGGTGAAGACTCAACTACAGGGTTCACATAGTGGCCATGCAGAGTTTTAAAGATGTGGACCACTTATATTCCAACTTGTACTGCAAAACATTTGGAGGGTGCCAGATTAGGGTTGGCAGTTGCAAACAGCAGTAACTTTACTCTTGCTATTACTGTTGTTCTTGTTGAAGTTAATTATTTCAGAGGGTAGTACATCCTTCCTTTATCTGGAAGCTGGGTTGCAGCAAGTATGCTGATGATGAAAACTATACCCAACACATCTGGAAGGTGCCAAGTTACAAAAAGCTAGGCTATTTCATCTTGCTTTGCAGATCTCCATTGCAGTGGGAATAAGAATATACAGATGTTTCTATATGAGTTGGTCCCTTGCCAAACTATTATTTTTTTCCAGCCAAAATGAAGCCATCCAGAGATGACTATGAGCTAGAATCATATAAAAATGAATTAATTTCTGAATTGTGAAAGGAATGGTGTTAATTATTGTTGTTGTTTAGTCCTTAAGCCGTGTCCGACTCTTCGTGACCCCATGAACCATATCATGCCAGCCCTTCCTGTCCTTCACTGCCTCCCTGAGTTTGCTCAGTTTCATGCTCATAACTCTAACCATCTCATCCTCTGCCGTCCTTTTCTCCTTTTGCCTTCAATCTTTCCCAGCATCAGGGTCTTTTCCAAAGAGTCCTCTCTTCGCATTAGGTGACCAAAGTTTCTGAGCTTGAGCTTCATTATCAATCCTTCCAATGAGCAGTCAGGGTTGATTTTCTTTAAGACTGACTGGTTTGACCTCCTAGCAGTCCAGGGGACTCTTAAGAGTCTTCTCCAGCACCACAGTTCAAAGGCATCAATTCTTTGGCGTTCAGCCTTCTTTATGGTCCAGCTCTCACAGCCATACATTTCTACTGGAAAAACCATAGCTTTGATTATGCGGATCTTTGTCGGCAAGGTGATGTTTCTGTTTTTTAATATGCTGTCTAGGTTTGCTTTCCTCCCAAGGAGCAAGCATCTTTTAATTTCATGGCTGCAGTCTCCGTCTGTGGTGATCTTGGAGCCCAAATAAATGAAGTCTGTTACTGCTTCCATTTCTATCCCTTCTATTTGCCAGGAACTGATGGGTCCAAATGCCATGATCTCAGTTTTTTTAATGCTGAGTTTCAAGCCAGCTTTTGCACTCTCTTCTTTCACCCTCATCAAGAGGCTCTTTAGTTCTTCTTCACTTTCTGCCACTAGGGTGGTATCGTCTGCATATCTGAGGTTTTTGATGTTTCTTCCTGCAATCTTAATTCCAGCTTGTGATTCTTCCAGCCTGGCATTTCTCATGATGTACTCTGCATATAAGTTAAATAAGCAGGGTGACAGTATACAGCCTTGTTGTACTCCTTTCCCTATTCCCAATCGGTTGTTCCATGACCGGTTCTAACTGTTGCTTCTTGGGCCGCATACAGATTTCTCAGGAGACAGGTAAGGTGGTCTGGTACCCCCATCTCTTTAAGAATTTGCCACAGTTTGTTGTGATCCACACAAAGGCTTTTGCATAGTTAATGAAGCAGAAGTAGATGTTTTTCTGAAACTCTCATGCTTTCTCCATGATCCAGCGAATGTTGGCAATTTGATCTCTAGTTCCTCTGCTTCTTCAAAATCCAGCTTGTACTGTACATCTGTTAGTTCTCAGTTCACATACTGCTGAAGCCTAACTTGTAGGATTTTGAGCATAACCTTGCTAGCATGTGAAATGAGCGCAATTGTGTGATAATCTGAGCATTCTTTGGCATTGCCCTTCTTTGGAATTGGAACATAAACTGACCTTTTCCAATCCTGTGGCCACTGTTGCATTTTCCAACCTTGTTGGCATATTGAGTGCAGCACTTTAACAGCATCATCTTTTAGTATTTTAAATAACTCAGCTGGAATACTGTCATCTCCGCTAGCTCTATTGTTAGTAATGCTTCCTAAGGCCCACTTGACTTCGCTCTCTAGGATGTTTGGCTCAAGGTCAGTGACCACACCAGCATGGACATCAGGGACATTAAGATCTTTCTTGTATAGTTCTTCTGTGTATTCTTGCCACCTCTTCTTAATCTCTTCTGCTTCTGTTAGGTCTCTTCCTTTTTTGTCCTTTATCATGCCCATCTTTGCACTAAACGTTCCTTTGATATCTCCAATTTTCTTGAAGAGATCTCTAGTCTTCCCCATTCTATTGTTTTCCTTGATTTCTTTGCATTGTTCATTTAAGAAGGCCTTCTTATCCCTCCTTGCTATTCTCTGGAAATCTGCATTCGGTTGGTTATATCTTTCCCTTCACTCTTGCTTTTCGCATTCCTTCTTTCCACAGCTATTTGTAAAGCCTCATCAGACATCCATTGTGTTTTCTTGCATTTCTTTTTCTTTGGGATGGTTTTAGTTGCTGCCTCCTGTACAATGTTACGGACCTCCGTCCATAGTCCTTCAGGCACTCTGTCTACCAAATCTAATCCTCTAAATCTATTCATCACCTTCACTGTGTACTCACAAGGAATATGATCTAAGTCATACCCGAGTGGTCTAGTGGTTTTCCCTACGTTGTTCAATTTAAGCCTAAATTTTGCAGTAAGAAGCTCATGATCTGAGCCACAGTCAGCTCCTGGTCTTGTTTTTGCTGTCTGTATAGAGCTTCTCCATCTTTGGCTGCAAAGTATATAATCAATGTGGTTTCAGTATTGACCGTCTGGTGATGTCCATGTGTAGTGTCCTCTCTTGTGTTGTTGGAAAAGAGTGTTTGCTATGACCAGCTTGTTCTCTTGACAAAACTCTATTAGCCTTTGCCCTGCTTCATTTTGTACTCCAAGGCCAAACTTGCCTGTTATTCCGATTACTCCTTGACTTCCTACTTTAGCATTCCAATCCCCTATGATGAAAAGGACATCTTTTTTTGGTGCTAGTTCTAGAAGGTGTTGTAGGTCTTCATAGAACCGATCAACTTCAGCTTCTTCGGCATTAGTGGTTGGGGCATAGACTTGGATGACTGTGATGTTGAATGGTTTGCCTTGGATTCACACTGAGATCATTCTGTCGTTTTTGAGGTTGTACCCCATTACTGCCTTTCCCACTCTCTTATTGACTATGAGTGCTACTCCATTTCTTCTAAGGATTTCTTGCCCACAGTAGTAGATATAATGGTCATCTGGATTAAATTCACCCATTCCCATCAATTTTAATTCATTGATTCCCAAGATGTTGATGTTCAATCTTGTCATCTCATGTTTGACCACATCCAGCTTGCCTTGGTTCATAGATCTTACATTCCAGGTACCTATACAATATTGTTCTTTACAGCATCGGACCTTCTTTTCACTTCCAGATACATCCATAGCTGATGTATCAGCTTTGGCCCAGCCACTTCACTCTTTCTGGAGCTACTTGTAATTGCCCTCCACTCTTTCCCAGTAGCATATTGGATACCTTCCGACCTGAGGGGCTCATCTTCCAGCGTCATAACTTTTAGGTGTTAATTATATGTGTCATTAAAAAAAATAAATAAACAAATTAATATAAATTTAAGAATATCATCTTGGATGGAGAAAGGGTGCAGCTGATCTCCTGGGTTTCAGGCTACATATGGCTATTCCTCTGAAGCACCACTCTCTATGCCCATTATGAGTTTTCAAAAAGTAACATCAACAAATATTTGTGAATCCACTGGTTGTTTGCGGTTTGAATTCAACTAAATAATAAAGAAGGTAGAATCCAGTATATTCCTTCTCAGTGTTAATTAAAAGAACACAGTCCATTAACTCTAAAGAACAGGTATTCAGAGAAAAAGGCTTAAAAAAAAAAATCAGTAGCCCTCAGAATAGCAAAATCTCCAAAATATTTGGACTTGCAATGTGGAAGAGTAGACACTGTGATTAACCACAAAGGTGAGCCGAAGCATAGACAAGATCATCGTCTTCTAGAAACAACCTCCCATGAACTGTACCCTCCAGATGCATTGCTGCTGCAGTTTCTAAAATTTCCAGCCAGCATGGCTAACACTGGGAATTCTGGGAGTTGCAGTCCCAACACAACTGGATGATGCAAGGTTGGGGAAGGTTGTTTTAAAAGGAGCAAACAGCATATGGTACCTTCCCTGGAGGGTATTTACCATTGTGTAAATCCAACAGAGAATGTAATGTATGTCCAGTTGCCCAGAGGTAAGGAAAACTGTTGCACAACTTGCTGCTGTTTCTTTTTTTGAACTGCAACACAGTGGCTTAATTGATTTTCTCTTTCTTCTTTGCCAGAGACAGCTGAATGTCAAAGGTCTTTCTTTTGTGAAGTACTAGAAAACCTGTTGTCAGACAAGCTCTTCCCATTTAATAATTCATCCCATTTTTAGTCGACATACACTAAATCCAGACCATGTTGAAATGACAGTGTTGAACGAAACTAAGGAGAATAAATAATCTAGCACACTTATTGGGCATTAAACATATATGAACCTTGTTTCTCCACCCCAACCTTTTTCTTAAAAAAAGAAAATCACCAAAGGCTGTAGTTTAAAAGGCAAGATGGAAACCTTGAAATGAATGATAATTCAGAATGGCCATTTCCAAGTGGCAGACAAATTATTTATATTATTTCTTCTATACACAAGGAATCAAACTAAATGAACAATGCTTAAGCATGTCAGGGTTTCATCAATTTTGTATGAGCATTCACAAATATCCTGGTGGGGGTAATTGCTTGCAAATACATTTAAACTAATGATATGTTATATCCTTCCTTGATATAAAACTATTAAAAGATATGTTATTGCATCTGACAATGCCATGCAGCTGGGTCAACTCCTAATGACAGATTTCAGCATTTGTAAATTAAGATACACACTGCTGGAAGCAAATATTTTGTAAAAATAAAAGCTATACACTATACAAGCTGAATCATTTCTCTAATGTTTCTATGTAGACTATATAAGGAACAAACACATATGGAAAACTGAAATGAGGCGCTAAGATGCACTGATTAGCTTGTTAGCCTGGAACATAGGAGATATAGATTTTATACCCTCTTCCTCTGATTACAAAAAGAACAATTGCTTTGGTAGATTGTCTCAAAAGTCTATCCAAGTCAACAGAAGTATCTCCAGGAGTAGATGAACTGGAGAGCATCAATTCTTACACAGAGAAAGAGCTAGCTGGGCCAACTAGGTAAAAGATAGTGGAAAATTCAGGTCATTTGTGAAATGTAGTTGTAGTGATGTCCCTATACCTGGAAGAAAATTGATTGTTTTTTATTTCTGTTTGAACTGTGTGAACAAGTAACATTTTCCAATTCTGCTCAGTGCCATTTTTAATTCTGTCCATTAATGCTGTAATAATATTTTTCAGTTATGTTCTCTAAAGCATTATTTCTTCTGGTTTGTCATCATTGAGTGCTCCCATTCAGTCAGGGATCATAATAGCTTTCCTTCGTTGTTGGGAAACTTGAAATACTCAGTACATAAGTATTCTTGATAATCCCTCTCCCAGTGTCAGTCAAATAATATAATCTTTCACAAATTGTCCATGTAATTATGCATGGAAAGTGGTAGAGAGGAAGTAGTTTTGTATGTTTAGATTTCCACATGAGCAAGTATCACGATAAGTCAGGGTTTTATTCACATGGAAACCAACACTTGCACAAATCTATGTGTAGAATTATTCTCCATGCAGACATCTACTGTATGTTCTCTGGAGGCTGACCTCATTTGAGTAATGTTGGCAGGGGATGCTTGAACCTATCAGAATGATTCTTGTGATGAGTAGTCCTAGACCCTTTATGCCACAATAGTGTTAATATCAAAGGGATAATATTACAATTTGGCTTCGTGACCATAAAGTCATTGATGGCAATATACTGTAAATGAAAGACATAACAAGACAGGTATACCAAAAAATATCTGTACTATGTCCATAATTGCAGAAAGCCTAAAAAAGACAAAATTGCACAATGATGAGGGTAAAGAAGTTGCCAGCGTATGTGTGTGTGTGTATCCCCTCTCATCCCTATGGGTGGCATGTATCTTCCTCAATCTCAGGTTGTCTACCAGAGGCCTGGGAATTTGAGGGTTCTGTGCAGTATCTTAGCTGTTCCTAGTACTCCACTCTTTTGGACAGAGAGTTCTGATGTTGTTCCTGGGATCTGTTGGAGCCACTCTCCCAGCTGAGGAGTCACAGCCCAGAGTGCTCCTATCACCACTGGGAACACTTTGGCCTTTACTTTCCACATCCTCTCTAGCTCCTCCTTCAGGCCCTGGTACTTCTCCAGCTTCTCATACTCCTTCCTGATGTTGCTGTCATCTGGCACTGCTACATCTATTACTACCGCTGTCTTCTGGTCCTTGTCTACTACCACAATGTCTGGTTGATTGGCCAATATCTTCTGTTTGTCTGTCTGGATCTGGAAGTCCCACAGAATCTTAGCCCTGTTATTCTCCACGACCTTCTGTGTAATCTCCCATATGGACTTGGGGGTCTAGCTCATACACTGTGCAGATGTTCCTGTACACAATGCCAGCTACTTGGTTGTGCCGTTCAGTATATGCTGTTCCTGCCTGCATCTTACACCCTGCCACTATGTCTTGGACTGTCTCTGAGGCCTCTTTGCACAGTCTGCACCTTGGATCCTGTCTAGTGTGGTAGATCCCTGCTTCTATGGATCTGGTGCTTAGTGCCTGTTCTTGTGCTGCATGACCAGTGCCTCAGTGCTGTCTTTTAGTCCAGCCCTTTCCAGCCACTGATAGGATTTCCCAATGTCAGCCACCTCAGCTGTCGATGGTACATCCCATGCAGGGGCTTGTCTTGCCATGATACTTCCTCCACTTGGACTTCGACCCATGTCTGCTGCTGCCTGAGGCATTCTCTCAGCAGCTCATCTTTGGGTGCCATCTTACTGATATACTCCTGGATGCTCTGGGTTTCATCCAAGACAGTGGCTTTGACACTTATCAGACTCCACCTGCCCTCTTTGCAGCTGGTGTACAATCTCTGGGTGTTGGACTTGGGGTGGAAACCTCCATACATTGTGAGGAGCTTCCGGGTCTTCACATCAACAGCCTCCATATCCTCCTTTGGCCAGGTCATTATACCGGCAGGGTATCTGATGACTGGCAGGACGTACGTGTTGATGGCATGGATCTTGTTCTTCCCATTGAGCTGGCTCTTCAGGACATGTCTTATCCTTTGGTGGTACTTGGATGTTGCTGTCTTTCTTGCCTCCTCATTGGGGTTCCCATGTAACTGTGGGATACCAAGTACTTGTAGATGGTCTGTATGTCTGCTATATGGCTCACTGGTAGTTCCATCCCATCAGTCTTAACTACCTTCCCTCTCTTTAGTATCATCCTGCCACACTTCTCCAGTCCAAATAACATCCCAATGTCCTCACTGTAGATCCATGTCAGGTAGATTAGTGAGTTGATGTTCACTCTTAGCATACAGCTTGATGTCATCCATATAAAAAAGATGGCTGATGGTATTTGCACTCTTGAAGCTGTATCTGTCCCAGTCCTTGTGATTATCTGGCTGAGAGAGTTCAAGCCTATGCACACCAGCAGCAGGAACAGTGCATCACCTTGGTGTTTACCATACATGATGGCACTTGTGTGAGTTCTCTTGAGTTGCCTTCCAGTTTTGTCCTCCATAGTCCCATGTGTGTGGCATTGAGTCCATAGGCTATGCTCAGATTGGTCTGTCTAGACCTTGAGTCTTGGGCGACTGCTCTATCTATAAGCAGCTCCTGTTTTGAGTCTCTGGTGTTGTTCCCAATGCCCTTCTGAGCTGTACTCATGTATTGCCCCATATGGTCTTGTAGCTTGGTGGCTATGATGCCTGATAGGACTTTCCATGTTGTGGGGAGGCAGGTTATTGGCTGGTACTTGGATGGTGCTGTTCCATTGTGGGGGTCTTTGATGATCAGCATTGTCCTTCTGTGTGTTAGCCAGTCTGGGTGGGAGTCTGCTGCTAGCAGTTGGTTCATCTGTGCTGCTAGGCTTTCATGCACTGCTGTTAGTTTCTTTAGCCAGTAGGTGTGGATCATGTCAGGGCCAGGTGCTGTCCAGCTCTTCATGTTCTTGACCCGCTGTTGGATGTCTGTACTGTGATGGTGACTGGTTCCTGTTCTGGGAGATTTCTGTAGTCTGCTCTCAGGTCCGATAGCCACTTTGCACTGGTATTATGTGTCTTCTTTTGTCCCATATGTTCTTCCAGTACTGTTCAGTTTCTGCTGTTGGTGGATCTGCTGTTCCCATGTTGTTGCACTGCAATTTGGAGTATAGCTTGGATGGTTCTTTGGAGAACAGGGCATTTATCTTCTCTAGTCTATCTCCTTAGCCTGGTAGCCAGTGCTGTGAGCCTTTGTTTAGCAGTCTCTAGGGCTTCAAGTGAAGTTCAGGTGATATATTTTTTTCAGTAGCTGAGTCTTATCTTTAATCTCTACACCCTTCTGTAGTTCTACCAGCTAACTATCTTTTCTCCGAGTTGCCTTGATCTTAGCCTTCAACCTCATTTTCCAGGGGGTATGTACTGCTGTTCTTCTTGATTGTGTAGCCAAGCATCTCCAGGATTACCATGGCTGTAGCATATACCAGTTCATTGGTTTGAGTTATGGTGGTAGTAGGGATTGTCATGAGAGCTCTATTGGCATCTTCTAGCATACTATCTGATAGTACTTCTTCACTGAGCCTTGGTAATCAGTTGACTGTAACTAGTTTATCCATGATCTTATGCCTTATATCTTATCAGCTGCAGTGCTCTATAATGGAGGGGGTGACAGTCATGTTCCAGCTTCAGGTGCTGGTTGCACATCCAGTTGTTCTTCCAGGTCTTCTTGAGTCCAGGATGTAATGTGTAGTTGGTCTATCTCAAGTTGTGACAGCAACTTCTTCACTATGTCGAAGTGTTGGGTAAGTAGCTGTTTCTCAGTTAGTGTGGATGTAGGTCTTCTGTCCATCCATAGTTCTCTCATACGTTTCATATATTCCCTCTCATTAGGTCTACTGTTGTAGTAGCATTCCATCAGTTCCATGTTCTCATATCTCCTCCATGTATGGTTTGTTTATATATATAATGTGCTGACATCTAGTGGTCATCTGGATATTTGCATATATAATGTGCTGATATCTAGTGGTCATCTGGATATTTGCAGCCCAGATCTGTTAGGCCTATTTTATACTCTCTAAACAGAATGCTCACCAGAAGCATAACAATGATACAAGATTATTGTAGTTATTCTTGGGGTTATGAGGAAAAGTAGACAGTATTCACATGCTACCACCATTTATAGGAGACTCTAGTGGTAGCAGGGAATTTCATCATCTACAAATGCCAACACCCGTACCCTGATATTTCTAAGGGGGAGGATTTTTCTGACTTTTGTTTGTTCTTCACAGTCTAAACTTTAAGCTACACACAAAGGAATTTTTAGCTTGCCACTGGCAAAACATAACTTCCTCTAAATGTTTTGTAAGGTTATAGAAGGTTTCTCATGTGCCTTGAAATTCTTCTAATGTTTCTCTGAGCAAGGACTTCACCTTAAAATTATACTTTAGGTGATGCTTGCTGGCAGGGAAGTGTAAAATACTATTCTTATTGAAACTTTGTAAAATTTCCACAGATATTCATAGATATCCTTCCTGAGCAAAATCCTCCAAAATCATCTCCAAAATGTTTATAATCTAAAGTGGGATTGCAAAATAATTTCAGTTTCAAACTAAACAAAAGCAGTTGGATTTTAACATCAGTAGAAATGGTATTACTACTTTTATTTTTATATGTCAAGAGTTCTAAGGTTTAGATTCATTTTAAATAAAAGATGAAAATACAATTGTCATTTGTATGTTTTCCTCTCTATTACCAATGGACATACAGTGGTACCTCGATTCACGAACTTAATTCGTTCCATGACTCTGGTCGCGAACTGAATTGATCGTGAACCGAATCAAATTTTCCCATAAGGTTCAATGTAAATATGGTTAATCCATTCTGACCCCTACGAATGTGGTCGCCAACCGATTTTGGTCGCCAACCGAATCAAATTTTCCCATAAGGTTCAATGTAAATATGGTTAATCCGTTCTGAACCATATGTATTTTTTTTTAAACCACAAAAATATGAAACAAAGTACAGTACAGTACAGTACAAAGAGAGAGAAGGCTAACCTTGCTTGAGGCAACTTCTGGCGTGGAGGACAGGAAGGCGGGTGGGGAGGCGGTTATTGTTTGGAGGGAGAGTCCCCCTCCCTACAGGAAGCCACGACCATGTGTCACAGCAGGGAAAATGGCCGCGAGTCATGTTCGTCACCCGATGTGGAGTTCACGAATGGAAGCAAAATTTTGCGAACGGTGCTGTTCGTGAACCGAATTGTTCATGAACAGAAGCGTTCGTGAACCGAGGTATTACTGTATATACATTAACAAAATGGTGCAAACAACCTTGGGATTGCACAATTATATCAAGAGTCTTGCTGTATGTGCATATTTTCTCTATTTCTCCATGATAAAATTCAATATGCAAAAGAACATCTTCATGAAACTAATCATATCAGGATGGCTTTATTACTGGTAATTTGCATACTCATAAAGAATTTAAAATTCACATATGATTTCAAGGAAATAATCTTTGGCACTTTTTTGTATGAAGTGGCCAAAGGTGTGCTTAATAGACTAATGTGCTGGTTAGAATGTAGCTATACATTGTTCTTCACATTTCCTGAACATATCAATGAAATTGTCAACTCAAATGTATTTGAAAGATGATAATTTTTGAGAGGTTACTTCATGAGACAATTCACTGCAGTATATATTTTCTTGAAAAAGTATCTGTTTAGAAATTTATATTTTCAGAAAAGATATATTAAAATGCTGAATAATATTTGTGTGGATTTTAAAAAAATAATGGAGAAAAGGGAAATGGGATAACTTATAAGGGAAAAAATGCAAAAGAAATATTCAGAATCACTCATTTTCAGTTGAACGGCCTGGAATCTGTGTCAGCTGGCAACGGCTAGCATGACATATGAAATCTGATTTTCTTTTCTTTTCTTTTTTAAGCATGCTTCCACTTTGAAAAGAAGACCAGGTAATGCAGAACTTCAAAGTCCAAGAAGGAAGTGGAATGAGGGAATTTTAATAGATTCTATAAGCAATAGCATTGACAGTCTTCCCACACTCAAATATTGTGATTTATGCAAGCAATCCAGTTGATGGCTTTTTTTGCAGACATGGTTGCTAATGAGTTGACTTTCCTTTTTTTTTTTTTTGTCTTCCAAGAGAAGCTTACCCTTCATGAAGGATGTGCCAAATCCCATCACAGTTCACTGGAGCAAAGGGTTCCAGTATGACCTTGTGAAGGTCTTTAAGGAGAAAAAGCCTTGTCCTCCCTTTTCCCAATCTCATTATGACCTGGTTTGAGAGTGTGAAAAAGAAAGTCTGTGATACTGTTCTCATTTTGGTGCCATACATTCTCTTAATTGCACTTTTAAACAGAGTGTAATTTTTGTAATTAACATGGTGGCTGCAGAGGGCAGAGGAAGCTTGCTCTATGCTAATTGCAATCCCAAGTTGTGATTGTGGAAATCCAAGGCTTTCTGTTACTGGGCCAGGATGTCATCTGTATGAAAGGTTTCAAAGCTTTTTCTCCATGGGTTTTCCAGTTCATTAGTGTTTGGTAGCATGTATATTTGTGTGAATATATATATATATATATATATATATAGAGAGAGAGAGAGAGAGAGAGAGAGAGAGAGAGAGAGAGAGAGAGAGAGAGAGAGAGAGAGAGAGAGAGAGAGATTTTTACCAGATAATGGGGGGAGAAATTTTACTAAGGGCTATCATTAGATTTCTGTTCACATTATTGCCAACAGAAGGACTGTGGCATATTGCTTCCCTGCAAGTCAATGCTTTGGAGCCAAGAAAATATGTGCTTTGTAATAAAGCATATAGTATATGATGAAGGGATTTCACAATAACCTTCAGAAGAGAAGAAAAGGGATATTGGGAAGGGGATACCAGGAATCCAAATGGTGACATGTGAAAGCCATATTTAATTTCTGTCTTTCCTTAAGGGAATTCAAAGCTCATCTATTGTTTTCTTCTAGTTTTATCTTTACACAAGATTTGAGATATAGGTTACAAAGAGAGATGGAAACTGTCCCAACATCCTTCAGTGGACTTCCTGACTGAGTGGGGATTTAATTTAGTTACTTTTAGGTTTTTAAATTGTAACTTTTACCTAAAAGGATTTAAGAGAGGACAGATATAGCAACAACCAATGCAAATGACATAACAAAACTGAGAGAGAATAAAGAATATAAACCAGCAATGATTCCCTCTCTCTCTCTCTCTCTCTCTCTCTCTCTCTCTCTCTCTCTCATATTTGTATAGCCACCCATCTTACAAAAAAGGGACTCTGGGTCGTGTACAACACTCAGTTAAAAAGAAAACCAATAAATACATATAAAACAGTCATTACTAAAACCGTAAAAAATATTAAAAAGTACACAGAATGAGAGAGGATGATGGTAACCACAGTAAGGGAGCCACTGTAAAATCTCCCCGGTCCCCTGGGAGCCCCAGGCCTGATCACATAGCCAGGTCTTGAGGGACTTGCAGAATGTTAAGTGGGATAGGGCTAATCTCACTTCCAAGGGGAGAAGTTTCCACAAGGCGGGTGCCATGGCAGAGAAGGCCCACCTCCTGGGACCTGCCAAATGTAATTCCCTGACAGGTGGGACCCGCAGCATGCCTTCTCTGTCAGACCTGATGGGACGGGCAGATGTAATTGGGGAGAGGCAGTCCCTCAAATAACCCAGCCCTATGCCATGAAGGGCTTTAAAGGTCAGAATCAGTACCTTGAAGTGGACCCAGAAGCAAACTGGCAACGAATGCCACTCGCAGAGCAGAGGTGTAATGTGTACCCTTCTAAGGCATTTGACTTAAAATAGCAGCACAAGAAAGAAATGGACATGAACCTGCCACCTCGTGCCATTTCTATCCCCAGTCATCAAATCTAGTTTGATAATGATCCACAAATGTCCTCTTCTGTGATGCTAACAATGATCAAAGAAGTAGTGCTCACTGATGAACTGTTTCAGGTCCCAAAGAAACACCCTACTCCTCATGAAAAGAAAATAAAAGAAATTGTTTGCAAACATTCTCACTCACCCATTAATGTTTTTATTTCATGTTATGTCATATTTTAAAAAATAGCAACAACAACTGAGCAGTTCCTGTGAGAGGAAGCACAGGGCCATCAGACCATCTTTTCCCTGAGAGATCAGCTAGGATGTCTGGAGCCAAGGAACCAGGAGGAACCATGAAGCAATCAGCCTTGCAACTGGAGAAATATCCTGGTCACAGGCTCCACAAAGTTGCAGCTATCTTTACTGTGGTTTAAAATGCACCACAGTTAAGCCAGAAATAAACTTGCTGAGCTCCCAAGCATTGATAACCTTGTAGGGACATAGAAGCTTCTAGCTGATTTCAAATAGATAAGGAACCCTTGTGTCCAAGGGCCTATTTTCTGTGGTAAGATGGAGCAACTATGAAGTAAACATTTCAACTAGAAGCACCTTATTAAGAGGTACTTTCCTTTATTGATGCCTAATGCACCTCACCTACTTATGGGATTCAAAGACTTGCCTTGGCCAATAACCTTAAAACATAGATAGTTTGGCACATAGGGAGTCACTAGATATTTGACCCCAGTCCCTTATGGCTTTAAGTATGGGCATAAAGTTACCAGACATCCGGCAAAAGGAGGATATGTTCTCCCTTTCGTCTTCATGTCCTCCATCGGGCAGGATCAAATATTGTCTAGCTTTTCAGTGTCTTATTTTGTGGGGAGGAGGGCTGTTTTCAAAATAGTCATTCAAATTTATGTGTATTATGACTTGGAAAAATATTGGGATTGAAAAACCAGTCTTTCTGATGCTGGAAAAAGTAATTTCATACACATGTAGGCCCAGTTGCTTTTTTTCTTTTTTTTCTTTTTTGCTGTTATTTTTGTAGTGGATATCAAGAAGGTTAAACAGTTAAAGTGTCCTCCTTTTCCCCCATTTGTACTCCTTTCCAATTGTCCATATCCTCCTTTGCCTTTCAGATATCTGGTAACCCTATATGAATACCATTGCCTTGTAGGGAACTTGGAAACAAACAGCCATTGTGATTCCTTCATGAATGGTTCAAGAAGAAATGGGTAAAATGTGGCCCTTGTTTAATTTTAAATGGCCCAGATCCTAACTTCAAAAGCCATTTAAAAGCAATTGAGGTAAATTCTGGAAAGAATGATCTGTCGTTTTTCTAACATTCTGTAGGGCAGGATAAAAGAGGGATAACAGAAAACAAAGGAGAATCAGAGACAGACAGACAGACAGAGAAAGAGAGGGAGGGAGATATATGTAGAGAGATAATTGTCCTGTTTGGGCTCCAGCTTCACCCATTTCAGCATCTTTGCTTTTAAAGCTAAACCTCAGGGGGGAAGGAGGGCTCCAGTCAGAAACTCTTATTTTTCCATTACCACCTACCTGCCTTACCACGGTTCTTTTGTAGGAAGCTATCCACAAGTCTGGTCTCCTTCTTTTTGCCTTCCTTTGCACTCTGCCCACTTACTGGAGGTGTCACATGGCTGTTTTTTTAAATGCTTATATATGTAGTTTTAAAGCCTTGAAGTATGTTCACAAATATTCCGTTTTGAGGTATTATCAATTCACATCACACTATTTGAAAAAGACACAGTTGAATGGTGCCAAGGGCATCCTTGGGGGAGGTGACAAAAAACGTCATGATGGGCACCACATCTGTGTGATTGAAGCCCTGGGCCTTTTTAAATTCATTTAACGTAAAACAGGGTAGAGCTTCAATCATATGGATGCAGTTGCTAGCTGAATTTTTTGACAGCCCCTCCCTGTGGATGTCCCTGAGTGGTGCATTCTTTAATCACTTGATGCTCCTCCTGCTAATGTCTGGGTTTACTCAAGATGCTAAAGCATGGTTAATCCCTATCTTAATCTCACATGGTTTGCCGAAATAAATAGCCATATTGGGGCTTAATGTCATGACCAGGTTCATAAAACATGCTGTGTTCCTGGAATCCGCTAAACCACAACCAGATCAACTCCATTTTAGTCTAGTCTATTGTGTTGTGTGAACCCAGACAAATGTTAATACTACAGATCTTTGATTGGGGATGTTTAGGTAACTGTTAGACCAGTGTTACTCAACCTCAACAACTTTAAGATGTGTAGGCTTGGCTGGGGAATTTTGGGAGTTGAAGTCTACACATCTTAAAGTTCCCAAGTTTAAAAAACACTGTGTTAGAGGATGCAGATACATGACATAACCAACTACAGCATTTTCTTAAAGGCATATAAATATAATACAAAAGACAAGCAAAAGATTGCATGAGAAAGAATCTTCTTCCGTTTTTCCTTTCTCAGAAAGAACTTCTCTCTTTTTCCACCTGCCCAATTGGTAATGCAACCAGACAGTTTACATATGTGATCCTTCGCATTTAGAAAATTAATAGTGTTTTCTGGCTCCAAATCACAGCTTGTGGCACTCTGCAGGCGACAGAAAACTTGGCCAGCGTCAACGGCAAACAGCCATTAGAAAATTAACCCTTGGTGGCAGAGGAGCCAAAGGTACTGAAGCAAGGGCCTTGAAAAGCAGCCGCCTGTAGCTTTCAGGTGCACCTACATATGTTAAGCAGTGAAACAGAGAAGACGGGCTTCCCCCTTGAGAGGCTCTATCAGGCATGTTTGTACTTGGATCCTGTGGATAGGGCATGACCATCTCACTTGGCAGCCGGAGCTACCAATATGCCAGGATTTTCATTATAGCAGAAGAGAAATGCTGACAAGTAATTATGAAGCAAAGCAGTTCAGATCTTAACTCTACCTGATTCGGATGCATGCTAGTTGCTCATTTATTTTGCTTTGTTTTTTAATATCTATGAAAGCTTGCTATTTTACACAAACACACAGAACCTTGGCTTCAACTTCACTTTCATGAAAAATACTGAACACAAGTATTTCTGAAACCTCCTATGGGGCTCCTGGAGAGGGGTCTCCTTGGTGATGCCCCAGATTGCAGTCTCCTTTCCTGCAGATGTGTTCTGCAGGTGGACAGCGGCCCTACTGTCTTGGGTTTTAATAGCATCTGCAATTGCCTTGTGGACTTTTATTTATTATTTTTGGCTATTGTTTCTATGTGCTTATTTTCTTCCTTCCAATTTTTCTATTTTATTTTTGGGATTAAACTGTATCAAAGGAGTGTCATTGGGTTCCATTATTGCCTCCATAGCATTGAATGAAAAAATGTGAGATAAAAATGGTCCAAATTAGCAAAGATACAGCAACCCCAAAACTAACCAAAACTAAACCTTGGGGAGTTCATCTGATTTCAGCTATGAACATAAGTGGGCCATGGATATCAGTAGGTCTCTTAAATTCCCTAAATCTACATGTTAATGATATTTTAAAAAATGAGGTTTCATATTTAAAAGCATGAATCAAAAAGAATGAATGAAAAGTAAAACTAGATATGGCTGTGTGATCTTCGCTAATACTGCATTGGATCAAAAATAAATCAAGCTTCCATCCCTACAACCCTCATAAATAGAGATTTTTAAAAATTTATTATCTTATTTTAATACATTTCTATTGTTAAGACTTAAAGTGGTATAAAGTTAGCTTGAATGCTTTCTAAGCCAAGTCAGATTACACCCCTTGGGCCCACAGTTCCACATCTTCCAATCTATTCCGCTTCTTTCTATCCCATTTCACTGCTATTGCCCAACTCTCCTTCTTCTTTCTCATCAACTTCGGTTGACTTATCTGCCTATTCTCAAGGGGCAATTGGGCTAAAGGAAAAAGATGTCTTGGTTTTATTTATTTGTTCATTCATTCATTTTCCAGCCTAACTTTTTACTCAATCCAAGTTAATATATAAAATAGAGAATGAAAAACATTTACAATTATAAACTAAAACCAATACCAACATTAATTAACAGCTAAAAGCCTAGTAAAAATACAGCTCCCCAAGTGCATTTCGCAGCTGAAAGCAGTGCAGAAGAAGGTCTTCTGCATACCAGATTAATAAGCCCCTGACAATGGAGATATCTTTGGTAGAGCCTCTTCCGACAATCTTAATGGTCAAACAACTTCATAATGGAAGATGAAGTTCCTCAGTCAAGCTCTAAAAATTAACACCAACTCCTTTAACTGTGAGTGGAAAGTCAGTAGTGAAGATCTTTCATTACAAACCTCAAAAATGTTTCCAATACCCCGCATAGGTTAGCTGCCCAGCTGTTGCATTTTTCACAGCTGTAATTTGAGGACACTTTTGAAGAAAAACATACATTGCAATAGTCAGGAAGAATATAACCATGATTAACTCATGCCAAATCCAACTGGTTCAGGAATAACTGTAACTGTTATACTAGTTTTTGTGTAAAACAGCAACTTGTATTTAAAATGGCCAGACTGTTTGATGGATCATCTGGTCCCCAAGATGAAACCTCTAGTCCAGTGGCTTCTCCAGCATATCTGGGGAATGCTGGGAGTTGAAATCCACCCCTCTTAAAGTTGCCAAGGTTGAGAAACATTGCTGTAGTCGGTAGTCATATAACCTCCTCCTTCCAATTCTGCACTGCCCCCCCCCCAATAAATAGAGCTCGATATAAAGAACTCTTCCCATTTCTCACAACTATATCCCCTGGAATTTTGTGCATCATATAGCAGAGTACCAGGATGCAAGGCTCCAGTAATCTAAGGTAATAAAAGTTTTCAGTAAGCAAATACAATGCCAGTCACCTTTGTATGCTTATAGGTGGAGAGGCTCAAATTGCTAATCTAATGAATTCTTGAGAATGTTTTAGCCATGTCAGCCTTAGCTCCAAACCCATACTTTCAATTTCAGGATATGAATTATAATAACAACCCAACTTTAGAAATTTGTTTATGAATTGTTGAGATAAATGTATGTGTAAATACTATAGAAATAGTGCTACTATGGTTACGATATATCGCCAAAACCCTATTGAGATCCATGGAAAGAAAGGTGGAAAGCCAATGGGTATAAGCTGCCAATGAGTAAGCCAGGAAGCAATGTATTAGTAGCTCCTGGGAGATGCAGTATTCAAGCTGAGATTTTCCCAGCTACAGTCTGCCAGCGATCATAAAGAAGCACTTTCCTCCAGCAGTTGCATGCACCAGCTCTGCTTAACTGCTTAAACAATTATGCATCACATGTTGTACAACTGCATTATATCAAGGCAAACAACCCAGGCAGCTCTTGGAATCAACGGTCACACTATGACAGTTATCGGGCAATACATTATCACAGGATAGTAGCTATTTTTACACGTGTATTTCTCCAGCAAGGTGCTTGTTCCTTTGCACACTATTTGGCTGCAGTTTTCATCCCAATTGTCTTGGTTCCAAAGCTCTTATTATTATTTGCACTGCCATTTAAGTCATCAAAGTGCATTAGAGTCTGTGGCATGTGCTTAATGGTACTGTCGTTTCACCCTTAGTCACATTTTATTAGAATGGGAAAGAAGGTCAAGAGGTAGAAACTTCCTCAAGTCCTCTTAGACTTGCTTTGTAAGTGACAAATCTCTTACTTGGATTATTTCTCACTTTTGTGTAGGAGACTGCATACTCCTGGTGTGACACATTAACTGCTGTGATAAACACACTCGTGCCCATTTTTCTATGTATGTGGGCTAAAGAAGCAAAAGTTAAATTAGTATGGAATCTGGAAAACCTGTACAGTTTACCAGTGGTGTGTGTGTGTGTGTGTGTGTGTGCACATTAGAAAGATGTGGGACAATGGGTTTTTGTGCAACATGTGGCGAATCCATACCCACTTCTATTATAGAAAATATCACAGTTGAAATAAATGAAAAAGGTGGTTCTCATGCATCTCAATGGGGAAAATTCTGGGTTGATTTCTTCCCTCCAGGTTTATAAACATATAATAGAACTGAACTTGATGCCTGCCTCAAAAATGTAGTCCCTCCAGCTCTCCAAATCAAATTAAGATATTTAAAATAATTTTAAAAAATTTAAGTGGTGAAATGTCATGTAATTGCTAAACTCATACTAGACCAAAGAAATCAGTCTCTAAGTGGCATTGTCCAATGCTTGCAAGATGGTGAGATAAATTACCAAAATTTCCCATAAGTTAGAATTTTGTGACTTGTTAAGCATGGAAGGATCACTCAGTCTGTTCTGAGGAACCAGACATTGGACTTGGGATAGAAAAGATTGTCAAACCAATAGAATCAAATGTCTGGGTGAAGTTGTCTTTCTAATTTTTGCTGTCTAAATTGCATGTAAAGATTAAAGGAGTATTAGTAACTTCTTGTTATTATTGTTATTCAGACAACAAAGAAGCAAATAACACAATTTCCAGTCTGTGTTATCTTCACATCTGTTCACCCATAAATCTATTCCATTTTGCTTTCATATTAATCTGCTTTAAAAAAAAACCTGCCTAAAATGTTGCAGTTAAATGTTTTCTAAACATATTTTCTTGTCAAATATGTATTACTAATTTGTTTTCAAAACACATCTGTAGCATGTGTCATACATTTCGTATTTTTTTGTAAGTTGAGTACATTTAAGAATATCTATATCAACATTTGGATAATGCTAAATGTGGTCATTTATTTTCAAGAAATATTTTCAATAATAACACATTAAACCAGGAATCTGAGATAAGGTCAGTTCAAATTAGACTTCCCAAACATTCCTCAACCCTGCTTGCCTTTAGTTTATTTGTGTACTGCTTTGTATATTCAAAGACAGCCTTGAGAGCTTAAAGGTGGCAGAGTGTCCAACACCTCACAGCTGGAAATAATTCACAAGTCTTATGAGCATCTCAGTTTAAATTCATGGGTTTACTCTTTTTCTACCCTTAGAGGTTGATGAAAATTTCTTTCTGCTTTTAATGTTTAAATGATACCTTTTAATTAGCTAAACCTTCTTATGGCATTGAGAGAAATTTCATGCATCTGCTACTTGCTGTCCCAGATCATACAGGTAGTCATTGCTTAACGATGGTAACTGGAATTGGAATTTCCATCGCTAAGCAATTTGGTTATAAAGCATGTCACATGACTGCACCACTTGTCGATGGCAGTTCTGGCACTTCCAGTTGCTGTTGTTAAGTGAATCCTGTGCCATTGTTAAGTGTAACATCATGGGGTCACCATTTGTGACCTCCTGCCAGCTTCCCCATTGAGTTTGCTTATCGGAAGCTGGTAGTAAAGGTTGCAAATGGCGATCATGCGACTGTGGGACACTGTGACATTGTAATTGAGGGCTGGTCACCAAGTGTCCAGATCATGATCACATAACTGCAGAGATGCTGCGATGGCTGCAACTATGGGGACCAGTTGTAAGTACTACTCGTTCAGTGCCATCGTAACTTTGAATGGTCACTGAACAAGTGGTTGTTAAATGAGGATTACCAGTACTAAGGATTTCTACATATGTCTGTCTACAATCATTTCTTTTGAGAAACTTCAAAACTGCTTGCTGGACATCAGTCTCAGGGATGCCTTTTCAGTTGGGCAAGTACATTTTTATTGAGCGAAGGTAATTTAAACATTGTCTTTTGGACATTTTTTTTTCTTTTGTTGGGGGGTATTTTTATCTGATGCTTTTATTTTACTTGTCTCTATTTTTGCAGGAAATGCATCCTGAGATAGGATTGTAGTTCCATGTCTGAACTGGAAAAGCAGGATATAAATATTTCAGAGATATACTCAAAGAAATCGTTTCAGAATGGAACTGGCTTGTGATTCTCAAGCTGCAGAATAGATAATCTAAAAGGGTTGCTAGTCTTCCATTAAGGGTTGGCAGTCAGTCTACTGCCTCAACTGGCTCTGATGTGTTCAAACTAGAATGCCCAGAATTTCCAGGCCCTGTGGCTGTTTCCCATAACAACTGGGCCTTCTGGGAATTGTAGACCCAACACATCGGGAGAGCACTAGGCTGGCAAAGGCTGGAGAATGAAAATATGGATGAGATGGGGAGATAACCTGGACATATTTGATTGCCTGTACCATATTTTTACATACATTTATACAGTACCATTTAAAGCAGATTTAAATAAAGTAAAATACATGTTTAGGCTAATAAGAGAAAAGGATATGGCTTCCTTGCCTTGCCTTTAGTGTGCAGTACTGAAGAAAAGCATTTTTTTTTTCTGATCATGCTCTCCCCCTCCCCCTCTGCAGTCTTAATAATAAAAATAAAAAGGGGCAAATAACAGCCAAGTCTTAATTACTCCTTTCTGGTTTACTTTGACAAACACAAAATGTACTGAAATGATGACTAGGGTAATTATAGGTGAAACGTTTTCAATTAGCCTTTGTTAATGCTATTAATGCGATTAATAATGTATAGTTTTTAAAAAGTCAATGCATTTATCTAAATAACTTTTATGATACCCATTCAAATGGCAACACTCAAGCAGTTTGAAAATGCGGTCTGGGAGATGTGACTTGGGTGAGATTAGGGAAAGGGGGAGGTGTATGTTTTCTTTTACCTTGGGGCCTTGGAATAGATTTCTTTGGCACTGGAAAGAAAATCATTAATTCAATCTCAGATATTCAGACTACAAACCCCACTGTAGTCAAAATGATACTAAGAACACACAAAAGGGAGGCATTGAAAGACTTGGAGAACCCAAGATTTGCAGAGAACAAAAACATCCTAAGAGGAGGTACACTTCACTCCTGTGGGTCCTAGTAAACTAAACATGCAGACAAATACAGGAGAGGAGAGGAGAGGAGAGGAGAGGAGAGGAGAGGAGAGGAGAGGAGAGGAGAGGAGAGGAGAGGAGAGGAGAGGAGAGGAGAGGAGAGGAGAGGAGAGGAGAGGAGAGGAAAGGAAAGGAAAGGAAAGGAAAGGAAAGGAAAGGAAAGGAAAGGAAAGGAAAGGAAAGGAAAGGAAAGGAAAGGAAAACCAGGATAAAAGTGGTATAGAATGGAATGTCTAGACTCCTTAATAAATCCATCTACATTGCCATAGGGAGGTCCCACTTGTATAATAATAAACAGCCCAAATCTTTGAAAACTGACTTTATCCTGTTAAAATAGTACTAGCCAGGTACACATGGAAGTGGTATCAGTAGGTCTGGGGAACCCAAAGATTTGCAGAAATATATATTTTCTAATCTTGAAAAATGAACTCTAACTTCCAGCAAACCCAGTGAGTAAGAATGCTCCTTGCTCATTGTTGGAAGAAAGGGAAACATTCGACAGAAATCCATAGTAGGGAGGAGGTAGAAATGGTGCATCTGGAAATAAGGCATACCTAGCCAGCTGCAACCAAGCCTGAAGTTTAAGTCTTTGCACTGCAACTTACATGGAACTACATCCACCTACCACATTCATTGTACACCAACATTTATACATGCTGGACTAGCACTGCTTTGCATCCAGGGGGTGTGTGGGGAAGAGAGAAGCACTGACAGAACACAGCCAAACATGGACATTTGACTGTGGGGATATAGCATACTCTGATTTGCCCATAACATGTGTGTATGTGTGCCTGTCAGTGTGTCCATACATGTAGCCAATCTTAAAGAGTGCATACATGAACCCATATTGTATGATGAAGTTCCCATTAGATTTGCCAGAAGTAGCCCTAATCGGAAATGTTGGCATAGACAATAACTGTACCTCTCTCTTCCCCTTTAGTTCATGCTGTCAACTGCCTAAGAAAGTGTTTTTGTTTGTTTTTTGATGCCTTTGAGTCACTGTTGACTCCTGGCCAGTGCCTGGACAGGTCCCTGCAGTTTTCTTGGCAACATTTTGGAAATGGTTTGCCATTGCCTCCTTCCTAGAGCTGAGAGAGTATGATTGGCCCAAGATCACCCACCTGGCTTCATGACTAAGGTGGGACTAGAACTCACAGTCTCCCAGTTTCTGGTCTGGTACCTTAACCACTATACCAAAATGGCTGTCCTATAAGAAAGATACCACTTTCAAAAATAAAAAGGAAGAAACAAACAAAAATGGTAGCATTTTTTTTCTCTCTGTTTCATTGTGTATTGCTTTGTAAATGGAGAAACAAACAAAACCTTCCATTTCTCCAAGAGTCCACTTCAGGGCTGTTGGGCATATGATCCATCCTCCACTTTTGGCCAATGCCCTGCTGACATCTGAACTCTACTATGGCCAGTCTGGATAGTTCTTAGCTCTCTTTGTACTGGACAAAGTTGCTTCAGATGAGACTGCACCTCATAACAGTTATCTGAACCAATTTTGTTGTTTGTCTTCTGAAAAAGTAGATAGGATTCTCTTCATGCTTGCATGTTTGATCCTTCCCTGAGATGGTTTATAATCACTTATACCCTTTATTAATACCACTCTTTTGTACAGTTCCTCACCATTTTAAAAAGACAGTATGAGGTTGTTGTTTAAGAACTTTTTTAAGGAGGGGGATTGGAATAATTTTAACAATGTTCAGGTGACCAATATTCTATGTTTGACCAAGCTGATGGAGAGGGTAGTGTGCTATATTTTTGGTTGCTCTTATATGACATGAATTATTTTGATACTATCCAGTTATGAGTCCATGATTTGGCATGCAGATAGCCTTGATTGCTTTGACAGATGAGCAGTCATCTGAGAGAGAAAGAAGGAGTCTGTGATCCTATGTATGATCCATTTGGAAAGACTTGTGAGGGTCAGGGGTTAAAGATCCCACTTTGCTGTGACTCCACTCCTACGTGCCTGGGATCTACTGGAAGTTCTGCTTGATGCTGCTGAGAAGTTTCATTCACAGATTTGGAACTAGCTCTTATTGATTTACTCATGATATTCACTATATTTTCCTGCATATTTGGAGATGAATGTCTCCAGAGTCTCCATGTTTGTATTTTTTAATCAGCTTCAGCTAATAAAGTATATATATCCCTAGAGCAGAGAAACCTGGCTCCGGTAACTGACATACTAATTACCCCAAGGCAGGACTATTAAAATACCCTGTTTGGGGGTGGCCTTAACAATGGTTCAAAAATTGTATCTGTCCTAGAATACAACAGCATGGGAGATAAAAAAATATCTCCTGGAGATCCCACATTACCCTCATGTTGAAAGAGTTTCACTGGTTGCAGATTGTCTCCTAAGCCCAGTTCAAGATGCTCAATTTAAGCATTACAAGACTTAAGCCCAAGCTATTTATAGGATCATCTAAGCCCAAATAGTGTACTCCATACTTACAGGTCATGAATGGGGCATTTCTTCTAGGTCCCACCATTGATATGTTGGCATCAATTATCAGTTCTGTTTTCTCCAAGATGGGGCCCACTGGATGAGACAAACTGCCATGAGTAAGTAACCTCCTTATTATAGCTCAGTAGAGGACTCAAGTTATATTATCTGTCTACCCCTTTTGTCTTTCATAATATTTATTATGCTTTCAGTGTTTTTGTAGATTTTTTAAAAAATTGTATCACTGTAAGCCCAGGAGTGGGTGGCATATAAATGTTCCAAATAAATAATAAACAAATAATTTTAAAAAAAAACTTCACAAAATAGTATCTCCAATTTCCGGTTTTTCTCTATTAAAGAACCTCATGTTGCTTCTCTTAAGCAACTGAGAAGCAAAGACGACTATCCTGAGTTTCAATAAACATAATTAAGAAGGAGCAGGACAACTCCCTTTAATGACTTTTGAGTTTTTGCCATTGAGTTTAGATTTCTATCTTGTTCTCCACTCAGGTGAAGCAAACACAATTTAGAAAAAGATTAAGTTGGGGGGGGGGGGGTGTTTGGCTGGATTTTTAAAAAATCCATTTTCATTAGGAAAGGGGAGAATTTACAAATGCAGTGACGATACTCCTCTGGGTCATTAATATGCCCCATGGTGTTTTTTTTTTCTTGTGCTTTTCATGGGAATTTCACTGTGAAAACTTTTTAGTAGCCTTCCATTCTTCATATGCTGCCCCATCCATGCAGCAAATCAAGTGCCCCCACTGTGCTTCATTCACAGTCAGATTAGTGCCCTGTGAACAGGTTATCAAAATGGTGATGTAGCTTCTGACTTGCAAAATCTGACCTGATTTTGTATGGAGATCAGGAAGAGGGTAGGAAGATTCACAAAGAATAGTACAGGCAGATTCCCAATATCCAGATCCTACTGAAAATAAAATAAATCACAAGAAATAGGAGACACAGTATTTATATGAATGCAATCTCGGGCCAAGTTGCTAAAAAGCTAACAGTAAATTGGTGTCTCTGCTCTCCCGTTTCAGAGAAGATGTAAGAATCCACATCTCTGAAAGCTCCTCAAGAGAAAAAAAGTCCTTCCGCGTAGAAAGCCATGTTAGGGGTGAGTGGAAAGGACTGGCAAGAAATGCTGTTCCAGCATCTAGCTTTTTGGCTGAGGGGAAACTTAAGTTTACTTTGAATGAAGAACATTCCATCCAGCAGCATCCAAAGAAAACTTGATGACTTCAAAAGGACAACATGCATACAACCTCATAATGCAAATGTCTGATGCAAATATGTGAGTGAAGTCATTTGTGAGATGACATGCTGCGTCCTCCCCTTCCACAGGTACCCATGATTCTACCATATGACCCCTCTTCTATATAGATGAAATGCAAAAGCATATTGGTACTTTGGTAAAAACTAGATACATGTTGAGTCACTAGTGGATTCCTACGTGACACTAAGCCCTAATGTGGTGAGTTTAGGTTTGGGTTAGTGTACGGTATGCCTGTAGCCACCAAGTTTTGTAAACTATGGTTGGTTGTTTGCTTGTTTGCTTTTTATACGCTGCTCTTCTTCCTGGAAATGCCCAAATCAGTGTACAAAAATGCCAGTGAAAACGCTCTCTCAAAACTATCATTTTATAACAACATTCTAATAAATAACTTCCCATAAAACAAACAACAAGCAATGAGAGTGCACTTATTTAAAACTGAGCTCACTGGAAGCAGTCTGGCCCTGGAGCAGTGGTTAGTCTATAGCGGTATTTCTCAACCTTGGCAACTTGAAGACGTATGGACTTCAACTCCCAGAATTCCCCAGCCAGCATGTTGAAGTCCACCCATCTTAAAGTTGCTAAGGTTGAGAAACACTGCTCTAGTCTCTAGAACAGGGTTCCTCAACCTTGGCAACTTTAAGACGGGTGGGCTTCAACATGCTGGCTGGGGAATTCTGGGAATTGAAGTCCACCCGTCTTCAAGTTGCCAAGGTTGAGAAACACTGGTCTATAGATTCCTGAGTAAACAGGCTAGTGTTCAATTGGCATCTGAAACTAGAGTGTGGGGGACCAGCACACTTCCTTTGGGAGGGAGTTCTATAATCTGGGGACACCTTACTCTACAGTACTATGAGCCACATCACCGACAGGATTCCAAGCAAGCTAATCTTAATATCGGATTAGATGGCATGGAAGACAGCAGTGTTTTCAACACTTTAGTCCTGAGCCATTGAAAGCTTTATAGTCTAGTGACAAGATCTTAAATTGGTTTTATAACTTAATATGATGTGTGTACTAGGTCAATAGTGGTTTATTGAACAATCTAGGGCTAACACAATTCAAGGTTTAGTGCAATGTGTGAACCCCAAATGGACTTTCATTCTGTGTCTATCTCATCCTTGATCATGTTTTCTGAAAATTATTATTTTGCTATGTTCTACTAGAATACTCAAAGGACAGCAAAGAGAAGGAATGTGGGAAGACTAATAATTGAAGGACTAGGGTTTAATAGACTTGTGGACTATCTTTTCCTTCTTTATACCTAACTTTATATTGCTTCAATCAGCCCTGCTATAACTGAGAGGCCTCTGGACATTCTGCTGGATGGGAACTCAGACATTTCCAAAATCTGCACCAATGCTGCTAACAACTGTAACACTTTTAATTGATCTAAAAATAGTTTAATCTCATCTCAGCAGGTAGAAGCACCTGGCTTATCTTTTCTGGCCTGGAAAGTTCAAACTGGACCTGGTTAGAACTTGGATGGGAGTCCACCATGGAATACCAGAGAAGTTGACTGAGAAGTTGAAAAATACCCTTGAAGAAAGCAGTGGCAAATGGTTTCTACAATGCTGCTGGGAACAGTGCATGGTAGTTTCCAAAAGTTGAGCTCGATTCAAAGGCATCTTTTCTTTTAAAAACAATTTCATATTTCTGGAAATACAATGGGATTGTTTTTAAGGGATGGTTATTTAATTTGGAATAACTATGTATGATCTTCATCTTTGGTTGTCTGTAGTTGGACTAAAACAGAGGTTCATCCTCTAGACCTCTATGTATTTCATTGGCAATGTTTTCTGTGCTGATGTGAAGAAGATACCCTTCATGTTTTCATATGGCTGCCATCCTCTGAGAAAGGGTTTTTATTTTTTTGTTTTGGTAAAGGGGTGTCCCTTAACACAGGACAGCTGGGGAACAGCAACAGAAGACCAAAAAAGAAAAGAAAAAAGGAGCAAGTGAAGTGGGAGGAAGGGAACAGAGGGAGTCAGCACTGAGAGAGCTGTCCCACGAGCAGATAAAAGCTACATTACATGAAATTAATGGAAACTGTCTGAGACATACATGAATCAATGTTTCAGCGCTGAGAAACCAGCACAAAAGAATAAAGAAATCTGAGCACTAACTATATCTTCAAAGGTCTCCTATTTACCCTGCTATCTTGGGTAGGGAGACAACGGAGGGGAGGCATAAAGGAGGGGGGAACAACTGCTGTGATTGAATGAATGAGACCATATGAGCAATATTGGTGCCGTATGCATTCTATTTAGCTGATATCAAACACAGTTTAATGAAAGTTAAATAGTTTCTGAGGAGTGCATGAGCTGGAACGGATTAGATTCCACAGAGGGGTCTGTCAGCATATTGCTGCTCACACGTATTCCCTGCTCTGAACTGCCACAATTCCAGCACTCCATTAGCAATACACAAAAGACTTCGCCAGATAGCAGGCAGAGGCAAGTACCGCCATGTTGGGAAGAAATAATGAAATAAAAGGCCGGCACAGGATGAAGGTTTTCTTGGACGATCTGAAACTAGATCTCTGCCATTCAGATGGTGATAAGACTCTGTGTGTGTGTGTGTGTGTGTGTGTGTGTGTGTGTAGGTTTATAATCATCTCTGATTTTATTCACTGAAAGCAAGTGGGCAGGGCTATCCTTTCTCAGATTAATTGTATAGCACCTTGTTTTTATACTGGTAGATTATAATCTGTAGGATGAGTGCCATTTTTTTCTATGATTGGAACCTCACTTAAATTCCAACTTGCAACATTCTGGGTAATAATTAAAAAAAAAAACTTTTCCATATTTAAAGGCACTGTTTGATGCTCTTCAGCCACTAATAAAAGTAAGCACATTTAGGTATGTTTATCAAAATTAAGGAGGCTTAACTGCACTGGATCATGACCAATTTAGGTGTTATACTGTAGATGTTCTTCTTGTAGATGGGGTCTGTCTTCATGCAGCAGAAATCACAATTTATAGCTTATCAAAGTCCTCTTCTCTCTGTAACTGGCTTTCAGGATGCTCACTCAAGTAACTTATGTTTGCTCACCCAAGTAACTTATGCACTTCTCCCAAGGAGAAGTACAACACTTGGGTGCTTATACGTATTTTCTTCTTCCCGCCGCATTCAGTGTCCACATAATTTTTTCCTTCTGTTATTTCTTGTTTACTGATATTTATGTGTTGGGAATTTGTGAAGAAATATTGAAATCCTTATTTGGACTATATTTTAACTAATTCATTCTATTGTCTTAAATTAAAAGTGTTGATGCCTTTGATAATTTCAAATGTTGAATCATATTTGAGAAGGGACATCCCTACATGTGTGGGCCTGGGGCAGTTAGACCCATTTCCCTGGTCCCTGGAGATGCCTGAGTCTCTCAGTACTATGCTATTGCCAGTACGCTATGCTATGCATGGCCTAAGACCTGGCTAGGGAAAGATAAGAGGAAAGTGTTACTTATACACCACCACTGCCATCATGACCTAGATTCCTCTTCTACTTTTATCCCCTTCTTTGATTAGTTCTCTTTCTTTCTGTGGACATATTTCTCCATTTCTTCTTTCGCCTTTTCCAAATGCCAGTAATGGCTACTTGTTTGCTTGTTTGTTTGTTAAACCAATTTATATAGCCACCCATCTCACCACAGGTGACTCTGGGTGGCATACAACAAAGCTAAAAGCAGTCAATAAATACATTAAAAATATAAAAAGCAAAATAAAACAGAGAATAAAAGGATGCTAAAAATAAAGGAGCCACCTCACTAATTAGGTATTCCAGTACCTAATCCACCCATGGAAGACCAATGAATTACAAGACAGAAGTAAACTGATTTTAAATAAATAATATTGTGCTGAAAAATTAATGAAGATTTCAACTTCCTATGGACAATGACCTGGATGGTTGTCGATGTGAAGAGAAGCAACAGCTGGTCTTGATATTCCCACTGGATAGACGTTCAGCCATGCTGGTTGGGGATTTGAAGAACTGTAATCCCAACACACTTGAAGGGCATCACATTGAGGAACGTTAGTCTACAGTATCTGAGTCTGGGTATGTACTGCATCCATGCAAAGAAAAATGCCCTTTGCTGAATGTTGGACAAGTAATCCCTCACAGAAACAACGATGGGGGCCTTTTCCAACTTGCTTTTTAGCATTAGCATCACCACAAAAGAAGCAGAAACTTAGAAACCTGATGCCTTCTTTTTACAATATAATTTCCCATTTCTTCTGCCTGACTTGCAATCATGATATTGGTAATTATAATTATTAGTATTTGGTTTGTCTGGGTTTCTTACTTTCTTGTTGCCTTTCTCGGGGCGGGGGGTGGTAACTGTTGTAGAAAGTGGCTGGCTACGGTTATAGTTATTTCTAGGTTTTTGATTTAATCTGACAGAACTAAGCTTGCACCATGAAATCAGCACTTTCACTGGATAATAGAAATTGCCACACTGGAACAAAGCAGTTTCTCCATTTAGGGTCAGAGTTTTGTTTCTGGCAGAAGGCTGTATAGGTGGATGCAGTCTTTCTATAGTCAGATATATAGCATATGTCAAAGACACGGCTTTTTCTTGAAAAAAAATAAAATGAAAAAATCCTCTCTTTCCAAATGTATGACTAAATATATATCAAACTTTATTTCTTAGCATAAGTGGGGAGACTACTTCCCTGGTGAACTTCTTCAGGGAGCAAGTTTCAAAGCCCAAGTGCCGGTATAGAAAAGACTCTGCCCCTTCTTGTTGTTAGCCTAACCTCCAGTAATAGGTTTTCTAACCCTGGATTCCAGGATTCAACAGGGTGTGTAAAAAAGTCAAGATGATGGCTTGAGATCATAAAACTTTCTGCCCCTTCTTTATGTGCATTGCCTGTGTGGTATAAAAATGGGACAGGGAGGGCCTCAATCGGGTGGCTACCACCTTGACTTCTTTAATCTCTTCTGGCTCCCCACCATAATACCCAAGAGGCACCACAGCTCCCTTGAGCTTCTTCAGTGCCATGACCCACCTGATTCCTTTCCTTTCCTTTCCTTTCCTTTCCTTTCCTTTCCTTTCCTTTCCTTTCCTTTCCTTTCCTTTCCTTTCCTTTCCTTTCCTTTCCTTTCCTTTCCTTTCCTTCCCTTCCCTTCCCTTCCCTTCCTCCCTCCCTCCCTCCCTCCCTCCCTCCCTTCCTTCCTTCCTTCCTTCCTTCCTTCCTTCCTTCCTTCCTTCCTTCCTTCCTTCCTTCCTTCCCTTTTAAAGGAAACTGATACGCTGCAAAACAGATTACTAACCTCAAGCATCACCTTCATTTCCAAAATGCTTTGGGACCACAAACAAATTCTAGAAGCATACTTAGAAATTAGAAATAATAGATGGCTGTAGCCCAGTGTTTTGTTTGGAAGTGTGCCCAAATGCCTCCCCTCTGAAAAGACAAAGGTAAATGAAGATGGGAAAGAACAAAGCTGGGTGGCTGGAAAAAGTAAGGACCCTCATTCATTCTGCTGTTGTAAATGAATAGTTTGTGATTGGCTACAACCATCTCAGAAATCATTTTATTTAAATGCACAACATTGTTTCACCATTTCAAATGTTCCAGTTGACCTCAAAAGGCTGGCATCCTGCCTTAAGCTGACTGGAACCAGAATATTTAATGCATGTAAAGCACATAAAAGTAGAATGTTAAACTATATCGCACACTATGCAACTCTACAATGCAGCACAGGGAATGAGGCATTATTTGCCAACTGGCTTTCACACAGATGATTTCACCTAAAGCAAAGTTTCAGTGTGAAAATTGCTGCTTAAAAGGAATATTTAAGTATTTATTAAGATTAATGATCAACAAATCTGTCACTCTGGGTTTCTTTTGATTTCATATTTTCCAAACTTAAGCAGTTTGCCCTGTTTCCATATTTGAAGGTTTTTTGATTGCTGAAAAAGTTTTTCAGGTTTCTGTATATTTGTATAGCACATAAATTTTTGAAACAATTTCCTATATCACATACATTTGTAGATTATTTTGACAAACGGAACTGTTTCTTCACTGGTTACTGGGGGCTGGAAGTGTGGGGGGAGGGAGAGAGAGAGAGAATGAGGGCTGCATTTCAAAGTTCGGACTACAGCAAATTTCAAAGTAGTGACAATGCAGCTGTTCAAGTATTGGTTGATATGGTTGTCTTGAACTTAAGTATGAAAAAAGCAAAGTTTAATGGTCTATCTTCTGCATAAAATAGATGAATCTCATACAATGCCATTATAAAGTAGGAAAGCTTGAGGTGGTTACTCAATGTCACCCCCAGAGTTTTAGTGTAAATTCTCTCTAATTTTCTTCATGGTCCAATTTTTTCTTCTTCTAGAAACCTTCTTAAAACAAGAGTATTTCACATTTCCTGAAATACTTGGAGGATGATGAGGGTGGCCATGCAAGCAGCTTCCAAGAGAACTTCCATCATGCCACTGCATCCTATGGCAAGACATCTATTCTGGCAGTGAGAAGAGACTGCCAGTGCTTGAGAAAGGTTATTTCAAAGTGTAAGAATAGAACCTGTACTGCCAGCCATGACACTTTCTAGCAGTGGAAACTCCTAAACCCCATTGGCTGTTCTTCTTCTCATAAGGGGGAACAGGAAGCAAAGAATCTCGCCTATGACACAAGCCTTCTGTGAAACCCTTGGCAGCGCATCCATTCCATATTTTCTGGGATGTTCACACACACACACACACACACACATTGCAGATTCCACTTTCCATCTAATACATGAGCTGTCAGAATCCTAGGTTGGCCCCACCAGTTCATTTCTGCTCAGCTTGTTATAAAGACAGGAAACCTGGACTTCTGTAATTCAGTCAAAACGTGAAGGGACAAATGTGGAAATGGCCCAATTTTCTCAGGTCCTTTTCTATTCTGCTTTGAATCCTCCCCTATTAATTTTATCCAGACTGAGGATAAGAATTTCCTCAGGCATCACTTCTGAGTCATTTTTCATCCTTATTCATAGCTTCTTTTTCTTTTTTTTTTTAAGAAGTGGACCCAAATGGAACAAACTGAAGATACATTTAAGGTTGCCTGTCAGATCCACTAAGGTAATTGGCTCCATATCTTCATCCTTTTTTCTAAATGAAGATAATTTTATTAAGTGGTGCAGGAGGTGTTCTGCTCATGTCACCAGCTGCCTATTAGAGGCAGAGAGTGGGGCTTTGCCGTATTATTTCCATCTGTTCTCATGACATTATGTCATCATCGTCAATGGTTACATTGTGTCAAAGGTCACACAGTCTTGTGCATTGGAGCCTATGCTTTTTTCCTTTTTTCTTTAAAGACATGTCCAAGATGTCCTTTTCAGGGCGGAGAAATAGGTCAAAATGAAGGGGAAGAAATGACAAATGCACATTGGTTCAAATAGCTTTTCCTTTCAACAATTTAGATGCAAATCTTTATCATATCGTGCCCTGTGTGGGAAAAAAGGAGGCAATTTCGCCAATCACTCATTCTCCCACTGTACATTTACTTGGGAATAAATCCCACAGAACTCATCTGGACTTCCCTTGCTGTAATAATGCATAGGATTTATATAACAACATAGCATGGATATACAACAGGATGTAAAATTTAGGGTTTTCCAGACCTGCTTGTATTCCAGTTGCCACCGGCCCCAGTCAACGTGACCAGTGGTCAAAGATGAAAGGAATTTACTCTTGTAATCCCTGCTGAGCACAATTGTTACACAGTTATCTGCTATACAGGAGAATGCTAAGTTGGCAACCAACATCTGTCTTCCCCTTTGTTTCATTCACACAACAAGGTAACTTGTGAGATAAATTAGGCTGGGAAATGGTGATTAGTCTAAGGTCTTCCAATTGATTTCTTGTGGGCTTGAACTCAAATGCACATTTGTTCTTTATAATATGCTGTGCTATTTCTTGGCTCAAAGCTTATGTATAAGAGGTGAACCTTACAGAAAATTGCCTACAACATGTGTTTCTTCCTCCTTTTTAGATCTGTGAACTTTCTGAATGCATCTGGTTGACCACTGTGACAGAATGCTAGTCTAGATGGGCTTCTGGTCTTATCTAGCAAGGCTGTTCTGAAATTCCTATCTATATTAGGTAAAGATGTATGCTGAAAACATCTAGATCTTGTTTTATATTTACAATTAAATCATGTAAATTTAAATGTACAGAGTTTAAAGTCATTGGACAGATGAATAGATGTATGAATAAGTAGACACACAACTGAATAAATGTAGGTGTATACTTCTAGTCTTAAACTAGGGAATGAAAGGAATTCCCACACACCATCCATTTCTTCATTTGCAGTTTCTCTGCAGCTTCCTTAGAAATTCTTAAGGCTTATTAAGACATTTTTAACCTTTGTTCCAGAATGGAGAATATGCAATCTACCACTCTTCTCAGTTTCTTCAAATTATTTTCATCTCTCCTGATCCATCCACACATTATGGATGCATGTGAGTGGCATTATTAAAACACTGAACTTGTTTAAAAATGAAATGATACATTTAATTGCATAAAATTTTATGGTGCATTACTGAAAGAATAATGCCACGTTCATATTCACAATTGTGATGTAATTTATTTTTTTGTAAGATTTATCAGTGCATATTTTGGCAATATTGGTTGCTTATCTAAAGGGTGGGGAAAAATCAAGGAACCGAGTGGCTGAAAATTGTTTCATTTTCAAATTTCCAATGTCTGTACAGAGTGCTGGGCATAAGAGGCTTGAAAATGCACAATATTTTGTGCAAAATTCAGAAATAAAAATCTCTGAAACAATGAAGGATGCCTAATACATTGCTTCATTTTGGAAACAAGGCCAGATCATTCAAAGTGAAAGAATCTGCAGAGCAATTCAAATGTGAAGAATTTTGAGTGGGAAAATGTAGTACAACTATGCAAGGTTTTACTAAAAACACATTTTTGTTATTACAGTTGGCATAAATGACTGCATTTTCAAAAACACAACAAAGATGCTTGAATATTCCATACAGAGACACAAAGACATTTATTTCAGCAATTTTGGGGGACCGGGCTGGCAACTGTTTTTCTTGTAACCGCAGGTGGCATTAGCAGTAAAAATGGATTTTCTTTCTTGAAAAATGCTTAGCAGTGGAATGAAGGAAGCTGGGAGTGGATCTATTACATGGCTGCATGCTTGAAGTTAGCTACACTAAGTGCAGATGGCATTTTGCATATTTTGTAAGGTATGGAAATGAAACTGTTCTGCTGCACTGGTTTGTATATGAACTTTTCAACTGTTACAAAGAAATCCAGCCTTTCTGTTCTTTCCATCTTCTTTACCTGATCAGAGAAGAGTCCAGAGGTGTTTGAGAATGGCTGCGCTACTACCAGAAATGGCAAGATGACTGCATGCAGTGGAGATGAAATGAATTATCATGATGATTTGACATTTGCTAGATTTCCCAGTGGGTAGGACTTTGGGGAGTTAGATTACAGAAGGCCACTTTTAAGATAGGAATATTCGGGAAATTTTCAAAAGGAGTTCTGTGAAGATCTCCCTTCCTCTCCCATTGTGGAATGGATCTTCACACAACTCTTCTTGGAAATTTTCTGAGATGGTGCCTTATATGAGATAGAAATATTTCATCTAGCTCAGTATTATCTATCCTGATTGATAGTGGCTTTGAAAGATCCCAGAACGAGGTCTTCGCATTCCCTACATCTTGAACTTTTCAACTACTGATGCCAAGTATTGAATCCAGGACCTTCTGCCTATGAAACAGAATATTAGAATTGTCTGGATTTCCTGAAAGATCCTAAAATATCTTGCCTGAATGGAATTTTCCCTAAGTAAAAGCATACGAAACTATGTTATTCTAATAAACTCAACCGTGCAGAGGCAGAAGGTCTCAAAAATCTCTAGCACGGTGTCTTTCCCAGCTCACTTATTTAAAAGCCTTCATCTGGAAATAAGGGCAGAGTGGGGGGCACTCCAGGTCCCCTCGGTTAAGCAATGTCACCTAGTGCGATTTCAAAAGCATGCCTTCTCTGTCGTGGCGTCTGCACTCTGGAACAGCATCCCCCAGAGATTCTCATAGCTTCCACCCTGCAAGAGTTCTGCAAATGTTTAAAAACATGTTTTTACTGTTGGGAATTGGGTGATTTTTTTTTTTTTTTAATTTGGGCATATACAATCTTCTGTCATTTTATTGCTTTTTTCTTCTCTTTTTAACTATGTAAGATGCCCAGATTCATTTGGAGTTGGGCTTCTAAATCTAATCTAATCTAATCAAATCAAATCCAGAAGAATGAACCTCAGATTCTGGTACTTCTGCCATGGGCAGCTTTTTAATCAAAGCCTCCATGCCATACAAACCCATAGCAGTCATTTGGAGTTTACAGAAACTAGAATTTGTAAGCCAAGAATCATGGGGCAGATACAAACTGCAGTTTGCTATGGCTAAATTTCAGAATCTAGTTAATGACCCATGTGTGATTATGTGATAAGATGGTAATACACACATCGTTAGCCCTTTCCTTTAGTTTAGCATATCACACAAACTCAGCCTTTACCTTTAGGTAGTCCAATCTTCCCCAGCCTGGTGCCCTTGAAACACACTTTGGCTTCAAATCTTAGGATTCCCAGCTGCTTTACAAACTGAAGTTGTACTCCTAATGTGTCTGGACAGCACTAAGCTGGAGAAAGCTTGCAAAGCTTTTGATCAACCACTGAATTGCAGTTTATGTTTTTTCAAATAGCCAATGAACATTTGCTAATTTTATTGAGGAGGAACTCTCAAACCAGAAATGCACAATCTTTTTGGTGCCAAAGACTGCATTTGACTTTGAAAATGCAATGCAGAAATGGGTGGAGTCAGGTCAAAGAAGGAGACAGGGAGGCGAGAAAAATGACTTTGATTTAAATTAAGTTCAGTTAACATAATTCCTTCCCATATGCATAATATTTTTCTTCTTCTGCCATATAAAAAAGCAATGTGATGCAAGTTTAGATGACAGGCCCCCACTAACTTCAGTTGTTCTCAGAAAATATGCAGGGCCAGCTTAGTACTTGGATGAGGGATCACCTGGGAATTCCAGGGCAGTAAATTAGACTAGGTAGCTGAAAAACATCTTAGAACAAGGTAATGGCAAATCACTTATGGGTGACCTGCATGTAAAGCTGTAGGAGACTCCTCGGAACTTCTGCCCTAATCAATATGGGGTCCTTCCCTTCCCTTCCCTTCCCTTCCCTTCCCTTCCCTTCCCTTCCCTTCCCTTCCCTTCCCTTCCCTTCCCTTTTTTTTTTGCATTTAGGGTTCCAATATGCAGGAACCCATAGAATGGTCAGAACATGAAAGGAAAGAGACAAAGAATGATGGGTACAACTTGTTGAAGCATGTCAGGAGTAAAGTGAAGGCACATAAATCTATACTGTTGTAAAACTTTAGCAGGAGGGAGTCTGTCAGAAGTAAGCTCCAATGGGGTGGAGAGCATGAGAGAGAGAGAAATGTTGTCTTGTGTACACTTGATAAGGTAATATTTCGATCCGCTTTGGGTCAGTCCTATTTGAAATGTTTCCTCAAATACCCTCCAGTATCCCCTTAGGCAAAATCTGTTGTCAGCCTGATACATTTTGGTTCCCTTCAACATGTCTTAGCTCTCTCCAACGAAAAGGGACTGCTGAATACATTTTTCGGCTTTCTTGAAGTGAAATGGTTGTGCAACTCGTCATCTCTTTGTTTGAAAACTTTTCTATTCCTCCTTTTCCCTTTGATCTCTTTCCTCTACTAACACCGACTGGCACCAGCCGTGGAGGAAGGAGAAGAACCACTGTAAAACAGTGCCTCCCATTACCAATTCCCTAAGCTGGTCCAGAAGCATACCATGGTCAATGGTACTGAAAGGTGTCAAGAGGTCCAGGAGGGCTGAATGGATGCACCACCCCATCCCAAGCCCTCCAGAAGTCATCTCCCAGTACTGTAACCTGACCTGGACTCCGGCTGAAAAGGTTCCAGATCATTTGCTTCCTCCAGGTCCCCTTGGGGCTGAGTGCCCCTCTCAAACACCTTCTCTAAAAGGATGCCAATGCCAAAGATATATTTCTTTATAGTCCCTTCCTATATTTCTATTAAAGGTGGAAGAAGACGACCCATGGAAGAAAATTGTGGGTAGGTTCAAATGGGCAGAGGCATTTGCTATTTTGGGGTCCAAGCCCCACTCAAAACATTCATTATTAGAGCTGGGACACTGTTCAGATACAGATGTTTTAGCTCCTTTGGCAAGAATCTCCTTAAATCTTATTCAGTACTACTGACTTTCCTCTGCTGAAAATGAACACTTGTTCCAATAACTGTTGTCTCTAATACTTTACTTGTCAATGGAAACTTTAAGAAAAACAACTTTTTTAAAAATGACATTTTTGGAGTTATTACGTATGTTCTGAAAAGGCCAGCATCTTATCTGCATCTTTCTACCATATGTAATGTCCAGAAGAAAAGTAACCTACGAATTGGATGATGCCTGTTACAAATCTAGATTGTCTTTATTTTCTTTCTGACAACCAGACAACTATTATGATGATGCACTAACATGTCCTTCATACCAATTGTTCTCTCAGAAGCAAAAGCCAATCTCTCTTGGAAAACAGATATATTGGTCTGTTTATGATCACACTTATCTTTTATGACCTTACAAGCTTCTGCGGTTGTTGGCTAGTTGTCTAGACTCTTGCATATGCTAGTTTAATGTTGGTTAATGTGCTGCATCTTGTGCATCATTGGAGAACTATGTGCAAACACCATGAGGAACCATTTTTGCATCACTTTAATTGCCATTGTTTGACCCCAAAGAATGTGCAATTAGCATTGGAATATTATATACCAAAAAAGAGGGGGGGTAGGAATTGCTCCTGAGCATGAGCTGATCTTATGCTATTCATCTGAGCAACTACTTTTTCAGGGTTGAAATGAATTGGCATGGGTAGAAATTGTGTATTTTTATGTTAAGGTAGGGGATTGCACTGAACCATGGGAAATAAATAAGTGAAATAAAATAATAAAAATGTCCAGAAATTTATTTCTAGTCAGGAAATTCAGCATTCTTCAGGCTTCCCACGGATACTGAAGAATATAAAGCAGAAATCTGGAAAGAATCCATCCCCCCCCCCAAAAAAGTTTTGGTTTCCCACATCCTTAAATTAGATATAATTATTGGATGTGATTGCATTGCAACCCTTTATTTATGTATTTTATTAAATTTAGAGACTGCCCACCTCTAGACGACTCTGGGCAGCTTCTAAATTTAACAAAATAAGAATAGAATAGAATAGAATAGAATAGAATAGAATAGAATAGAATAGAATAGAATAATAGGTTGCAATGCAGTCACATCCAATATTTATATTTAAGGATGTGAAATCAGGCCCATTCAGTATGGGAATGAATTATTTCCCTAGTTTGCATGACTTTCAGAGAGGATTATAAGCATTCATCTAAGAAACATTTGCCATTGGTGATTAGCCAAGATGCAATGATTTAATAGAACCTCCAAATCATGTCTCAGTATACCACTGATTTAAAGAACTCGCTGAGTGAAGCTATTGGTTTCCTGTCCTAGTTGCGGACTTCTTGAAAGTAATTGAGTAATAGTGCCAGAAACAACATGATGGCCAGATGAAATTTTGTTATTATCTAGTGACACAGCACGTACGTGATAATCTTCTCCTACTATAGTTTTTCCTAACCCAGGTCCTTTCAAGTCCTTTCAGATATTTTGCACCATAATGCATCTAGCAATACAAATCTTAGGAATAATGGGATCTAAACTGGGGAGGCAACCACCCTTTGCTAAACAGCAGCATCTGCCCTAATCAAGATTGCTTATGGGAATTGATATCTGCATATTCTGATGCATACAGATCTCATCCACACCTGTCAAATAATAGTAGCAAGGGAAACCTAATGGATTTTGTATTTCTATGATAGCTGAAATATTTTTGGTCTTGTAAAAGAAGTATATAAAAAAATGTTTTTAAATGCATATTCTGTAATAATTTACATTTAGAAATACTATTTTGAGATAAAATACATACTTTAAAAAGAAAATCTTCTAAAAATATTATTTAGAAACATTTGAATGTGAATGTTTAATCTGATTTTAAAATGAACATTACTGCCAAAACAGCAGAATAAGCTTATGAGCTCAGTGTAAGGTATAAGGAAACAAATTAGAAACGAACCGATCTGCTCTTCTCTAAAACCAACCAATCATGGTTAGCAGGGAGACGGTGCAGCCTTTGTTTCACTCATTAAGAATGGCTGGTAAGATTCACTTACTCATTCCCCATTGAAAAGCATTTTAATTGGTGGCCCAGCATTTGCTCTGTCTGTAGCAAAATGATCTCAGAGACAGGCCTGGATGAGGGGCAGGGAAGAGGGTCTTCCTAACGTCCTTGGGAAGGATGCTATCAGTTACAGTTGGCAACGCTTCACTATAATTATGGAGAAGATTCTTGATGATTATACAGATAATTCCATCCATGGACATTACTTTAAAAAGAAAAAAAAACTCAATGCCCCAAGAAATAAGCATTCTAAAGCTTCATTTTGTCTGTGTGGAAAGTAAAGACAATATAGGGGATGGTAATGTTGAGGGTAACTGAAGGAAAAAACTCTTTTCAGTCAATTTTGACTTTGGGTGACTTCATGGGCTTGTCAATAGTTCTACTGGAAATGTTATGGAAGTGGCTGACACTGCATTCTTCTGGGATGTTGTTCTGACTTCCCAGTCCAGCCCTGAGCCTGGGGATTTTTTGGTGGTCTCCAGTTCAAGTACTAACCAGCTCTGATGGTCAGTGACAGATGATCCTGGTAAAGTGATGTCCCAAGTCACAAAGAGTTTCAAACAGTGAAGACCAGGTAGATGCTGACACCTGCTGTGTGAAGATAATTAGCCATAGTGAAAGTAGAAAATTTTGCACCTTGAACAGTCTAAATTCTGTGCCTAGAAAAGCTAGGTCATACAATTTGTATAAGTTATAGAAACTGTTTACATGAACATGATTTATCTGTTTTTGCATAATAATTTGAATGCACTGTTGTCCATAATCTATTGTTGCTGGATTAGCAATAGGGAGCAGAAAAGCTCTATGGCTCTGTGAAGAGTACCTGATTCCAAACACTGGAGAGAGAACTTATTCAGCTGCATTTTTGGCTTCTGCTTGCATTATCATGGGAGTGGTGGCAAGGAGTATATTTGTACAATTATTCCTGAGCTGTCAGGCCTGGCAATAATTGCATCCTAACTTGACTACTACAGTGTATTCTAAATGGGTTGCCCTTGAGGAATGTTCAGAAACTTCAGCTGGTGCAAAGCATGGCAACCAGGCTGCTAACTGGTTCAAGGAAACAACAACAACAATAAATAATAATACAGGTTATCCCACCTCCTTTACATGGATGATCTGAAGCTGTATGGAAAAACATCATCTGAAATGGAATCACTGCTCAACACTGTCCAAATATTCAATCAAGATATTGCAATGGAGTTTGGACTGGATAAATACGCCACCCTTACTATCAACAGGGGAAAAATAGTGAAAACTGAAGGAATCTAGATGCCCAGTGGAAATAACATCATGAGTCTGGATAAAGAAGATGGTTACAAATGCCTGGGCATCCTTCAGGCTGACAACATCAAGCACACTGAAGTCAAGAAGAAGGTGAGTAGTGAATACATCATGAGAGTGAAGATCTTAAAGTCCAAGCTCAGTGGAGGAAATACCATCAAGGCAGTTAACACCTGGGCAATTCCAAACATTAGATATACAGCTGGAATAGTGGACTGGACTCAAGCTGAACTAGAAGCCCTGGATATTAAGACCAGAAAAATAATAACAATGAATCATGCCCTTCATCCACACAGCGACACTGACAGACTCTGTTTACCAAGGAGCATAGGTGGGCATGGAATGTTGCAAGTACACCAGACAGTTGAAGAAGAAAAAAGGACATTGGAAGAATATCTGAAGGACAGTGAAGAAGATGCACTGAAGCTAGTATACCATGAAGGCTTACTGAATTCCAAAGAGAGCAAACTGGCCTATAAGAAAGATCAAATGAAGACTAGAAAAGAGACATGGCAAGCTAAAGGATTACATGGCCAGTATACAAACAAAACTAGCATGCAAAGCAGATAACAAGACCTGGCAATGGCTAAGAGCAGGAAGGTTGAAGAAAGAGACAGAGGAGCTAATTCTGGCTGCATAAGAGCAAGCCTTAAGAACAAATGCAGAAAAAGCCAGAATTGAGAAGACAGCAACAGACAGTAAATGCTGCCTCTGCAAAGAAGCTGAAGAAACAGTGGACCACCTAGTTAGCTGCTGCAAGAAGATAGCACAGACTGACTACAAACAACAGGATGACAAAGTAGCAACAATAGTGCATTGGAATATGTGCAAAAAATACCATTTGCCCACAAGCAAGGACTGGTGGGACCACAAAATAGACAAAGTAATAGAAAATGAAGAAGCTAAAATGCTCTGGGACCTTAGAATTGAAACAGACAAGCACCTGCCACATAACACCCCAGCCTTAACAACTGTTGATAAGTAAGACAAAAAAGTCTTGATAGTGAACACTGCAGTACCTGGAGATAGCAGAATAGAAGAGAAAGAACTGGAGAAAATAATTAAATATAAAGACCTGCAAATAGAAGTAGAATGACTGTGGCAAAAGAAAGCAAAGATGGTACCAATAGCAATAGGCACAATCCCAAAACATCTGGAGCACCGCTTGAAGACCGCTGGCATTGACAAAATCATCATCATCAGTCAATTGCAAAAGGTAGCTTTACTTGGAACAGCTTACATCCTGCAATGATATCTTTAATATTAGTAAACAACAACATCTGCCTATCCCAGGTCCTTGGGAGGGACTCGATAGGTGGACAAAAATGCCAAATCCAGTCTAAACATCTGGCTGACTGTGCGACCAACCATAATAATTTATTAAACTTGTATGCTGCCTAACTCTCAACAAGCATGATATACATTGAAAGATCTACATTAGTTGCCAGATGTTTTGGAGGCACAGTTTAAGGTATTGTTTTTGACCTTTAAAATGCAGACTATAGGACCATCAGTTTTAGTATGGACCACAGCAGCAGCAGCAGCAACAACAAGGTTTTTATTTTCTTCCCCAGGGCAGGTTACAACATATAGCTGACTTTTCAGGAAACTGAATTTTCTGTACTCTGTGAGAATTGGAATGCATACATGTCTCTCCAATTTGGACTTACTGTATTTTCACGAGTACAAGTCCATTGATCTGCTTCAGTCTTATGCAACCTCTGACAGACAAGATGACTAATCCTAAAAGTTAGTAAATGCATTACTTAACCTTCCCATTCACTTTCTCCTGAAAGTCTACTCTACATGTGAAATCCCATTTTCCATCACTAATACTTGCTGGTTTTGTCATTAATACTTGTGGTTCCCTTGGAAATGATTTTCTTTTCTTTTTTTACATTAATTATAGTTTGATTTGGCATTGCGCACAACACATATACGCAAACATAAGTCTGGCATGTACACAATGTGCATTCGTCAAGCAGTACATATGCTATGCTACTATTAAAGGCAACACCAGTGCCAGCAGCACCACCTTGAAGATATCACAGAGTGTGCTCCAGAAACCAAAGCTAATGAGTCTAAAGTGAGTGGTTATTGTTTGCTTATGTGCCCTAATGGTTCCCATATGAGCAATCTTGATGGATTCCTGTGCAGCAGCAACAAGAGTATAGTTGCAGAGGGGACAATGAATATACATATAAACTTTCCAAATCAGTTTTGACTTTGGTACATCACTTTATTTGAGACTGTATTAGTATCAATCAGTTATTTCAGCTATAATAGCATGTAGCATACTCTAACATTCCTGTTTCTCTCTCTCTCTCTCTCTCTGAGCTTATTAATAGCTTGGTCCTGCTGTTCGTGGTCTCCCTTTAGCTTGAATGGGCTTTCTTTTAATAGTTGGATAGTACTATGTAGGACTAGGAAAAAGATTAGATTCTTATAGTCACTCCTGATTGAGTAGAATCAACTATGTCCATTGCAAAAATCACTGCTTTTATTTTAATAAGCTTACCTTGCCTTTTGTAATTTCAGCAGCACAACACGTATGCCTAACTAGCAGTCAGAAGACATGAGGAAAACTCCTTAATCTCACAACACATGGACAGACTCAACCATAGTTTCAACTGGGAAACTGTGAACATCCTAGATCAAGCTAAATCCAAAAACGCTAGGGAATTCCTGGAAGCTTGGCATTCAGACAAATCAGCCATCAATAGACAAATAGAAATAAATCATATTTACATGCCATTCAAAAGAAACAGTAAAAGAGCTAAGAAGGAAACAAAAAAACTAGAACACTTCCTCTCTAACAGCCAACACCTAGATAAGCAGGGATTAGCACCAGACACCCCTTCATGGATCACTGCCTTGTCGTGGCGAAGGGGCTTGCGTAACTCAGTGAAGCCATGAGCTATACCGTGCAGGGCCACCCAAGATGGACAGGTCATGACAGAGAGTTCTGACAAAATGTGGTCCACTGGAGAAGGAAATGGCAACCCACTCCAGTATCCTTGCCAAGAAAACCCCATGGACAATGTCAAAAGGCTAAAAGATATGACGCCGGAAGATGAGCCCCTCAGGTCGGAAGGTGTCCAATATGCTACTGGGGAAGAGCGGAGGGCAATTCCAAGTAGCTCCAGAAAGAGTGAAGCGGCTGGGCCAAAGCCAAAAGGACGTTCAGCTGTGGATGTATCTGGAAGCAAAAAGAAGGTCCGATGCTGTAAAGAACGATATTGTATAGGTACCTGGAATGTAAGTTCTATGAACCAAGGCAAGCTGGATGTGGTCAAACATGAGATGACAAGATTGAACATCGGCATCTTGGGAATCAGCGAACTGAAATGGACGGGAATGGGTGAATTTAATTCGGGTGACCATTATATCTACTACTGTGGCCAAGAAACCCTTAGAAGAAATGGAGTAGCACTCATAGTCAATAAGAGAGTGGGAAAGGCAGTAATGGGGTACAACCTCAAAAATGACAGGATGATCTCAGTGCGTATCCAAGGCAAACCATTCAATATCACAGTCATCCAAGTCTATGCCCCAACCACTGATGCTGAAGAAGCTGAAGTTGACTGGTTCTATGAAGACCTACAACACCTTCTAGAACTAGCACCAAAAAAAGATGTCCTTTTCATCATAGGGGATTGGAATGCTAAAGTAGGAAGTCAAGGAGTAATCGGAATAACAGGCAAGTTTGGCCTTGGAGTACAAAATGAAGCAGGGCAAAGGCTAATAGAGTTCTGTCAAGAGAACAAGCTAGTCATAGCAAACACTCTTTTCCAACCACACAAGAGACGACTCTACACATGGACATCACCATATGGTCAATACCGAAACCAGATTGATTATATACTTTGCAGCCAAAGATGGAGAAGCTCTATACAGACAGCAAAAACAAGACCAGGAGCTGACTGGGCTCAGATCATGAGCTTCTTACTGCAAAATATAGGCTTAAATTGAAGAATGTAGGGAAAACCACTAGACCACTCAGGTATGACTTAGATCATATTCCTTGTGAGTACACAGTGAAGGTGATGAATAGATTTAGAGGATTAGATTTGGTAGACAGAGTGCCTGAAGGACTATGGACGGAGGTCCGTAACATTGTACAGGAGGCAGCAACTAAAACCATCCCAAAGAAAAAGAAATGCAAGAAAACACAATGGATGTCTGATGAGGCTTTACAAATAGCTGTGGAAAGAAGGAATGCGAAAAGCAAGAGTGAAGGGAAAGATATAACCAACTGAATGCAGATTTCCAGAGAATAGCAAGGAGAGATAAGAAGGCCTTCTTAAATGAACAATGCAAAGAAATCGAGGAAAACAATAGAATGGGGAAGACTAGAGATCTCTACAAGAAAATTGGAGATATGAAAGGAACGTTTAGTGCAAAGATGGGCATGATAAAGAACAAAAAAGGAAGGGACCTAACAGAAGCAGAAGAGATTAAGAAGAGGTGACAAGAATACACAGAAGAACTATACAAGAAAGATCTTAATGTCCCTGATGTCCACGCTGGTGTGGTCACTGACCTTGAGCCAGACATCCTAGAGAGTGAAGTCAAGTGGGCCTTAGGAAGCATTGCTAACAACAAAGCTAGTGGAGATGACAGTATTCCAGCTGAGTTATTTAAAATACTAAAAGATGATGCTGTTAAAGTGCTGCACTCAATATGCCAGCAAGTTTGGAAAATGCAACAGTGGCCACGGGATTGGAAAAGGTCAGTTTATGTTCCAATTCCAAAGAAGGGCAATGCCAAAGAATGCTCAAACTATCGCACAATTGCACTCATTTCACATGCTAGCAAGGTTATGCTCAAAATCCTACAAGCTAGGCTTCAGCAATACATGAACCGAGAACTACTGGATATACAAGCTGGGTTTCGAAGAAGCAGAGGAACTAGAGATCAAATCGCCAACATTCGCTGGATCATGGAGAAAGCACGAGAGTTCCAGAAAAATATCTACTTCTGCTTCATTGACTATGCAAAAGCCTTTGATTGTGTGGATCTCATCAAACTGTGGCAAATTCTTAAAGAGATGGGAGTACCAGACCACCTTACCTGTCTCCTGAGAAATCTGTATGCGGGCCAAGAAGCAACAGTTAGAACCGGTCATGGAACAACCGATTGGTTCAAAGTAGGGAAAGGAGTACGACAAGGCTGTATACACTCACCCTGCTTATTTAACCTATATGCAGAGTACATCATGAGAAATACCAGGCTGGAAGAATCACAAGCCGGAATTAAGATTGCAGGGAGAATCAACAACCTCAGATATGCAGACGATACCACCCTAATGGCAGAAAGTGAAGAAGAACTAAAGAGCTTCTTGATGAGGGTGAAAGGGGAGAGTGCAAAAGCTGGCTTGAAACTCAACATTAAAAAAACTAAGATCATGGCATCTGGACCCATCAGTTCCTGGCAAATAGAAGGGGTAGAAATGGAAGCAGTAACAGACTTCATTTATTTGGGCTCCAAGATCACCGCAGATGGAGACTGCAGCCATGAAATTAAAAGACGCTTGCTCCTTGGGAGGAAAGCTATGGCAAGCCTAGATAGCATATTAAAAAGCAGAGACGTCACCTTGCCGACAAAGATCCGCATAGTCAAAGCTATGGTTTTTCCAGTAGTAATGTATGGCTGTGAGAGCTGGACCATAAAGAAGGCTGAGCGCCGAAGAATTGATGCCTTTGAACTATGGTGCTGGAGAAGACTCTTGAGAGTCCCCTGGACTGCTAGGAGGTCAAACCAGTCAATCTTAAAGGAAATCAACCCTGATTGCTCATTGGAAGGATCGATAATGAAGCTCAAGCTTAGATACTTTGGTCACCTAATGCGAAGAGAGGAGTCTTTGGAAAAGACCCTGATGCTGGGAAAGATTGAAGGCAAAAGGAGAAGAGGACGGCAGAGGATGAGATGGTTAGATAGCATCACTGAAGCAATGAGCATGAAACTGAGCAAACTCAGGGAGGCAGTGAAGGACAGGAAGGCCTGGCGCCATATGGTTCATGGGGTCACAAAGAGTTGGACACGACTTAACAACTAAAGAACAACAACAACAGCACCAGACAAACAATCAAATAGAAAACAATATCCAAATCAAGGAACTACCAACAGGAAGACCACTCCCTCACCACCACTGGCAAGGCAAGGTACTGTATATAAATAGGGAGAAAACCCCACACTCCCTTGCATTGATTATGTTATCTAATTGGATAATGAAACATTTGCAAGCAAACAACCAAGCTCAGAGAATACCAAGGACTCCACATATGCCTAGATCTGATGGGCAGTGCTGCATTGTGAAATCATCATGTCCAATGCATGATATCCAGCTGCCAAATCAGTGACTGAGAAATAATTTTGAGCAGCTATGAAACAAAGTAGACTTTTATGGGGTGGGAGCTAATGCTGAAAACACCATGTTTTGGTGTCATATGTAGTGATAGAATTCAAATCATTTTGAGGATGAAAAAGAGGCAACTTGTTCTCTTTTGATTTTCTCAGGATTCAGTATAGCTCCATCTCTACCACAACAGTTCATTCATATCATCAGAGAAGTGAGCTTAGTGCAAGTTGACCCATAGCATCACTTTTCTTGAAGCAGAAAATCCAAGAAGGGTTCCCCCTAGTAGCAGATATAGCATACTATAAAACCAAATATTTGGCAATTTTCTATCCTTATTTCGTAAGGAAGCCTCAGGACTCTGCCATATCAAACTGCTTTGGTGATGCTGCACCCACAGTAGCATTGTGTTTCTTAGATTCTACCCCAGTGTCTCTGCTGATCAGCTGAGATAACTATCTTCTGCCTCCAACTTCGATGTTTTAGAGCAGGTGGCATCTATGGCCAAGAGGGCCTTTGCATAGGTTCCTCTTGTGCACCAGTTAACCCTTTTCCTTGACTGGGGGCCTTGCAGACAGTGACCCATATCCTAGTCACCTCATGATTGGACTATTGCAATGTGCTGTACTTGGGGCTGCCCTTGAGGACCATCCAGAAGCCACAACTGGTTCAAATGCAGTGGTGCAGGCAGTAACCTGTGCTTCCCATTATGCCCATGTGTCAACACTGTTACACAAGCTGCACTGGTCACCAGTTGGCTTTCAAGTGCAATTGACAGTGCTGGTCATTACCTATAAAGGCCTGCAGGGCATAGGACCTGATTAAATGAGGAACTACATGTCTCCAGTTGTTTCTGACTGTCCAGAGTGTTCTGCTAGAGTAGGTGTACTCCAGGTACCCTCAATTAAATGTTGTCTTCTTGTGGGATTGAGGAAGCGTACCTTCTGTCTTGTAGCCCCTGCCCTCTGCAACAGCATCCCCCTGGAGATATGCTTGAGTCCCATTCTCCAAGGATCCTGAAAGTCCCTTAACACCTGGCTCCGTTCCCAGGCCTGGGGTTAGGGTGGCTGTGTTCTGGGTGAGTCTTTTCTTTGAATGTTGGGAAAGCTGTTACAGTCTGGGCAGTTGGGTTGTTTTAGTTTGTGTTATTAACTTTATGTACTGCACATATTGTAAACTATGCAGAGTCTTTTTGGGATTGGGCAGCCTAAATACATAACTAACTTGATCTACTGTATCACTTGATCTGTAGTCATGTCCTGTCTTGCTGGAATAGTCAGAGCAGTCTTGTCATATACAGGCCAGGCCCAGATATTTCCCTGCCTGAGGCAAAGCAGCAAATACCATCTCATTCTCCAAGACAAAATATTCCTATACTAAAAGCCAGGCAATTTATTTTGGCCCTGCAGGACAAATAGAAAAACAAATCCAAAAATATTTCTTTTTACCCATAGAAAAAACTGTACATCAACAATAAGTTAAATATCTATACATTTTCAAGAGATTTGAAATCAAATTCCTGACGCCACCTTACTTTATCCAATGATGGAGCTAATCCTGTTGAAGCTGAGATTAAAGCCAAAGGCAGTCTTGCTCAGGATATATCCTCTTAACCTCTACACTGCAAAAGTAGTTTGATCCATTCCTATTTAGAGTCACCACCAAATATTACCCGAATCAAAAAACTGGTAAGAAATGTGAACATCCCTGCTTGAAGAAAAGAAATTCTGCCAGGATCTATGAAAATTTGTATGTTGGGAGGGTGATCCTAGTTTGTCAGCATTCTTTTAATAAAAAGTCAAATTTGAGGTACCTAGTCCAGCTAAATAAGTTGATGGAGGTAAAAAGACTTCTCCAGTTAGTTTCACTTAGAACTAGAGATTGCTACAAAAATGTCACTGGACGTGAATTCTGAAATAAACAATGGCTTTCCTGTTCAAGTATGGAAAGGATGTTCTTTAAAAAAAACTAATAGGTTTCTTATATGGATAATAACATCTCAGAAAGGGGGTTTCATTCAGAAAGTGTGGACATTCAGTATGCTGTATTTTTGAACAGTATGATCAGCAAAGCTTTATGCAATCTTCTTCCTCTCAGTGAATGGTGGATGAGTGAGAAAATGCCAAAAAAAAAAAAAAAAAGGCAAAGAAAGGGTTACCCTTTTCTTTTGCTGCTGCTTCATTTTTTGTGAGTGAAATGTTTATCGACTTACAGGGAAGGTCTCCTTTCTTTCGGTGAGTTAAGTCAGCCTCTGCTTTGTTTGACGCTGCCCATTTGACGAAAGCTTATCCCTGACCTTCTGCCAGAGAGACTGATGACAAGGACAGTTTGCACTAACCTTGACATTCATGAGGGTAAATGACTTTTTTCCCCTCCTTCCCTCCACACAAGTAGTTGGCAAACAAGCAAGAGCCAGTTAAGAGCTAATGAATCTATACCTGAAAGAAACCAAACAACCACTGTGCTTTTAAAGAGGAAGATAGCGCTGCTCTTGAGGGGCCTTAAGAAACAAGCCAAATTCTTCCTTTGCTTATTTTAATCTTCAGAGGTTGGGAACCTCAGGCTGGAGAATCAAATTTGGTTCCTGTCCCAATCTGTTAGCCTGTCAAGGAGCTGCAAGTTTATGAACAATGTAGCTGGAGAATGGGGGGAAGTATATAAATAATTCTGGTCTACTTTGCTGGATGGTTGTAATACTAAAGGGGGATTTTCTCCCCCTCTCTCTTATTCCAGCCTGGTTTTTAGCTCCCTTCTCAAGAAAACTGATTTCTGTACATTTTAATTTTACTCTTGTGCATAGTTTTAAGAGGATCACTACTGGATAAGAAAGTCCAGCTCCTTATTGCTCTAAAGTGGCCAACCAGAAGCCTCTGAAAAGTCCATAGCAAGGATACCAAGAGAATAGCCCTCCTGTGTTCTTGTTTTTCAGCAACCAATATTCAGTGACAAATTGTCTTCAAAAATGGAATTCCTTTATAATGGTAAATTATTTCACAAGCTCATTTGATGGAAACCAGAAGTCTGGAATCGAATTAGAATCAGTGGAGAAGACAGAAAGAAGAGTTCAGCAATCTATGTTTAAAACTCCTGCCTAGGTCATGTCCCAGGAGAAAGTCTTTATGTTGGGATGAGCCAAAGGCCAGTCTGAATGAAACAGAATGAAATCTAGGGCCACTTGCTATATAATGTGGAACTCCCACCTTTCTTCCTAAAGATCACATAGAAAATCAGAACCAAGACGTCCTAGACTCAAACTTGGTTTCAGCAGGTAGTATCTTTGGATAAATGCAAAAGGGCCACCACTGCTGATGGTTCTACCCAGGCAACAGAAGCAGGTGAGTCCCAGTGTGAATACTGTCATTCTTATAACTTTCAGTTTTAAAATCAGTACCCCGTTACAGAGCTATAATATACATTATATAGCTATAAAAGAGAGCCAGTTTGGTGTAGTGGTTAAGGTGTAGGCTTGGAAACGGTGAGTTCTAGGCCTGCCTTAGGCATGAAAGCTGGCTGGGTGACTTTGGGCTAGTCACTCTCTCTCAGCCCAACTCACCTCACAGGGTTGGTGTGTTGGGGAAAATAGGAGGCAGGAGAATTAGGTATGTTTCCTGCCTTGAGTTATAAAAAGGCAGTTATAAAATTATAAAAAACTAATAATTAAGAAAAAGAAAAGAAAAAAAGAATAAAGAGAAAGAGAAAAAACAGGAGTGCAGAAAAAGAAAAAGAAAGAAACAGAAACAGAAATACTAAAAAAGAATGACTTCTGACTTCTTTTACAGCAGATAATAAGTAAAACATACATTCAACTCTTACTCTAGGATTACAATTTAGCATCCATTTTTTCTATAATATATCAATTTTACTAATCATAAAATCCATATATCATAATTTCATTTTTTCTGTTTCCTGCAAAAAGTCCAAAAGAGGCTTCCAATTAGCATTAAAATTAATCAGTGTCTTTTCTCTAATCAAAGCTATCAATTTTGCCATCTCAGCTAGCTCCATAAACTTTGCCATCCATTCTTACACTGTAGATAATATCAAGTCTTTCCACCTTTGAGCATATAAAAGTCTCACTACAGTTATCATATATAAAAACAAAGATCCATGAAATTTTTCCAGTTGTTTATCCATCAGCCCCATGCTACCTTAATAATTCTTAGGTTCTTCATTAGGACATGAATTATTAAGTTTCCACTACTCTTAGACTGTGAATCTAACTGTAGATTACCCACATACAATAATAATAATTGCAAAAGGCAGCTTTACGTGGAAGAGCTTATATCCTGCAATGATACCTCTAACACCACCAAACAATATCTGCCTATTCCAGGTCCTTGGAAAGGACTAGATAGGTGGATAAACATGCCAAATCCAGTCTAAACATCTGGCTGACTCTGCCACCAACCATCATCATCGTAGTAGTAGTAGTAGTAGTAATACAAAGACCTGCAAATAGAAATTGAACAACTGTAGCAAAAAGAAAGCAAAGATAGTACCAATAGTAATAGGCACCTTGGATGCAATCCCAAAACATTTGGAGCACCACTTGAAAACCATCAGCATTGACAAAATCACTGTCAGTCAATTGCAATAGGCAGCTTTACTTGGAACAGCTTACATCCTGCAACTATACCTTTAACATCACCAAACTACAACATCTACCTATCTCAGGTCCTTGGGAAGGACTTGATATGTGGATAAAAATGCTAAATCCAATCTAAACATCTGGTTGACTGCGCAACCAACAATAATACACTTTCAGCCTTAAGGCTGCACTTGGCAATTAAGTGGCAGACTGCCTTTCTCAAAAAGTAGATGGATCCAGGACAAAGAAGACATGAACAAAACCTAAGGTTACTTAATTTAATTTAAGTTCAGTTTAATTAACTACAGTTAATGTGATCATGTATTTCATTACTGACCTTATTCACATTAAGAATTAAAAGTCAACAGCAGTTTTGAAGGGTTCTGGGAAATCTGTCCAAGGTCTGAATTGTCTTGATCCTAAGGATTGTCACTTTTGGTTTATAGGGTTAGTTCATAAAGTATATTCAAATCCCTTCAGCCTATCTTAGAAGAAAATGAATGCTGACCACATAGAGAGGAGTCCTCTCTGCAACTGATCATAGTAATGATCCACACAATATTTTTTTTCAAATAAAGGGTTGGATAGACCTGGCAATTCTGCTTTTCTCATTCTTTTAAAATGCAAATTATTTTTATCCAACTTAGAAGTTGTCTATGAATTTTGGTAACTTATTATAAAAATGAATTGAACAAATTATTGATATTTGCACTAATCAAATTCAGTAGTTAATCTACTTCCAGGATGGAAGAGAATGGAGAGGATCATGATGTACTTACCACCATGTGCCTATTAAAGATGAAGAATCTTTAAGAAAGAAATATAGAAAGTAATTCTAATTCAGCACCATGAACATGGTTTTAAAAAAGGATTTAAAATTAGATCTTCAGGAGCAATGCACTAAAAGCCTTTTGCCTGAAGGGACAAATCTACCTACCCCCCTCCCCAATTTATTTTGTTTTTAAATCTTCCATTCTTTCTGCCCAGTCATAAAGCAATTTGGAGAGTTGATAATATACATGTTTTTCAAACACAAACAACCCATAGGAAATTCTGGTCCATCCCTATTCAAATCCCTTGAGCTTTCCTTTCAAAACAAACAAGAAGCTGTTTATAGGGTGGAGCTTAATGTTTAAAATGCAAAAATTGCTAATGTGAAACTCTCCTTATCAGATGTTTATTGAAAAAAAAAAAGTTTGCATCCATCTAATACAACTAAAATGTTGAAGCAGATAAAAGACTCCATGACCTTCCAGTAACTGGCTCCAGATTCCACCGAGACCTTGCATGGTGTATGTAGGTATCACATGTGAATGAGAAACAGCCCAGCGACTGTAAGGATAAACAGGGATGTACAGCGTTGTCTGCCATTGGGGCTTGGGCTCCTTTTGCATTTAGTGATCAAATGCATAGGCGTCCCTTGAACTGTCAGAACATGAAATGTGGAAGTAGCTCAAAGAAAAGGGACAAACCTCTTTGCACCAAGAACGGTGGGCACCCCTGGGTGAAGTCTGTCAGAAATGAGTTGAAGGCAAATAAGTCTATAACCTTGTGAAAGTTTAGCGGTATGGCAACTGTGGTAGTAGGTAGATTCCTGGAGAGAGGAAAAGAGATGTTGTGTGCAATGAGGATCATAATATTTCATCTCTCTCTAGGTCAGATGGCTTTTTAGAAGAATGCTGCATGTTTAAGATTTGAGTCTTTGCAGGCAGACAGCCCCCACAACTTAACAAAGGTCAGTCTAAATCTTTCTCTCCATTCTCATATATTGATAAATTTCTTTCTGTAATCTTCATGCTTCCATATCTACCTCCCTCCCATTTCTCTCACCTGTCTTCTGCTCTCTCAAGAGACATGGCCCTTTCCCTCTTCCTGTCTATCATTCCTGGGACCGCTCTTCCTCCTTTATTTTCTCCCATTTTTTCTTAAGTCTCACTTTTTTGGGGAAGCCTCTGGCATAATTCTCTAAACCACAAAACCTTTGGCTACAAACAAAAATATGTACAGTGCAACAGAAAATACCTTTTTGCCAAGTTTTCCAGCCTTTATCTGCCTTACCTTGAATGTTCAGTTTCAACTCCTCTGTGTTGGGAACTCTTTTCTTTTCTCTTCTTGCTTTGTAAATGGTCATTAAGTGGAGGAATATTGCTGAGGATGAGGATAGTAAGAACACCAAAAATGAAATGGTTTACCAATGGGTGGGTTTGGGCTGTGCGGCACTTTGGATTTAGAGGCAAAAAGGGGCTCTGGAAAGTGCAGAGCTGCTGTCAGAAAATCCTTAATGCAGCTGTGTCTTTTCCAGGGGTTGTGCAGCTGCCCTCTGTAACTCCAGTGCAATCCCAAGAAAATATGCTTGGTTTAAGGAGTTGCAGACAGATGCTACATTTGCAACGTATATATTTTCTATGCTGTGTCTTATCTATTCTACAGTATTGATGCCAACTTTTTCCAGTTTGTAATGTATTGGTAACTAAGCTTATGAAGCATAAATTGATATTATGTCTACACACTTGGGAGATGCTTCCTTTTAACAGAAGGACAATCAGCCAACCATTTGACCTGCTCTAGCTCACCACAGAAGCCTGTTCTGAGAATCTGCTTAATTTTGTGTCATAAACATGGAGATGATGATGATAGTGATGATGGTGATGGTGATGGTGATGGTGATGGTGATGGTGATGGTGATGGTGATGATGATGATGATGTATTTGGTTTAGGCAATGCCCAACTCCAGAACAACTCCCTGAGTGGCTCACAATAAAACAGACAAAATAAAGTACAATATGAATAAAAAAGGAACAAGGTAATTAAGAACAAGTACAACTTTAAAAAAACCACAAGATGAAGAATCCACCCAACAGCACAGAAAATACATACACATTCCACAAGGGGCTCCATCCACCCTAGCCCAGGGTCTGGGAGAATACCCAGGTCTTTAAGGATCTCCCGAATCCCATCCGGATAGGAGCCATCTGGATCTCAGGGGGAATCTCATTCCAGAGGCTGGGCTGCAACTCCATCCAAGTTTAAACATAGAATCTCCCCAGCAATAGATGGCCCTAATATCCACAGCCATTAGGACTTGATAGAATTGAGCTGCAGACAGTTCCTTCCCATCCAGACCCGCATGGCTGACTGATAAGTCCCTAGTATATGTGTGTTTGTTGTGCATGTCTACTAAAATGTACTGGTTCCCCCTCCCCTGATGTCTGACATTTAACCTGCTCCCATTTTTATATACAATAACCAAAGTACATTTATCACAAAGCTTTATGAACAGTGGAAGTTTATTGCATTGCACTTAAACCTCATTTAACCTTTTCTGCAGAAACAGCAATACTTTAATCTACAATGGCAAGAGTTTGTTGAATTCTAAGTAAGCAGGCCATTCTTTGGGTTGGGCTGTATATTTACAAGGGTTCTCTGATGGGATTTTCTGGGGTATGGTATTCATCTTCAGCCACGCCCACTCTTTTTGGTGGGATATCTATATGTGCAGTAACTGGAACAGCTGTGGGCTGTAACATGTAGTTTCCAGAGAGCTGTGAGCGATGAGCCATGATTTTAAAAGCCATACAAAGCCCACATTGTGTTAGTAGCAGCCCTCTATTTTAATTGACTAGGTGTTTATAAAAAGGTCTTTAAAAATTCCAGCCTGCATGAAGAGAAACAAGACATGTGTAAGGTACATACATGTGTGTGGAATATTTGAATTCAGCAGCAACCCTTGTTAGAGGATATGCTCCTGATTATATGCAGAGACCTGAACGACTGAGTAGTTAAGTAGCAGAACATCCCATAAAAATGTTCATAACATAGTTTTCTTGGATGCAGACTACCGGCTTAGCCCAGCTATCAATGAATGCTAACAGATATGCATTACCTTTGAAATAAAAGTTAGATTTATTAAGAAATGTGTTTTGAGAGAAAAGCTTCTAAATTACACCTTGAAGAGAGGGAAGCACAAAGAGAGAGAGACAGAAAGTTCTTTTTATCTCTTAAACACAGAAACTCACTTAACTAATAATAGGCCAGGTGTGAAGACCTTTCCTGTAATCTATTTCTCACCATTTGCCCTAATGATCCAGGAGGCTCATAGATGCAAAGAGTGTTTTCTTCAGACTGAGGTCTTGAGACTCAAACTTCAGTTTGGTGTGTTAAGATTTCTTTTTTAAAGAGGGGCTATTAAAAACACTCAAACAATACTGGTTTCCAGAACTTAATTCTTTTGTTGATTTAGTCTCTAAATAAGAACCTAATTTCAGAAGGCACCAGTACTCCTGAACTGGGACTAAACTGGGGTGGTTTTTTGACTCTAGTAATCCAAAATAGCCTTCCAACCATCCCCAGACATCTACACGAGAGCTGTCCTGAGAGCCAGTAAAACCATCAGAGGGAGCAGAGGGGGAACTTTCAAAGGTTACTATGCACCACTTTCTACCCATAAACTACCATTTCATTCCATCTTTATTCTGCTGCAGATGTAGATCTAGTGTGAGTACAGGGAAGAAATTCAGGTAACAGCTGTAACTAGAAATGAGACCCCAAACATGGGCTTCTACGGAGAGGATGAGGAGAGAAATGATGAAATGTTTGCAATGATATCATAATGGAAATGCTGTGACTTATGTATTTGTGTCAGATGTTGGGACGGAAATAAATAATTCCAGCATTGATGTGATGAGATCATTCATGTTCATGTATCATCATTTATTATTAATATTATAATAGCATATATATATATATGCCTCCTGACTCCCAGTGATTCTGGGTAGCTGATTTTGGCATTGCTGTTTCTCTGCAGGTGTTGCTGCTGCCTCAGCTTTCATGAAGAAACAAGTAAAGGAAAAATGGAGATTCCTTCACAAAAGAAATTCCCAGCAAACTTTAAGGTATGTGATTTGCTGACTTAAATTTCTTAAAGAAATGCCACAGAAAGAATTTCAGTCCCATAAGGAAAATAACATCAATAAAACTAAGACTCAGCTATCATTTTTTAGCACTCTGTTTTGTTTTTGTTTTTAAGGAGAAATTAAACATTACTGCTGAGAAACTGAGCAATAAAAATCCAGTTTTTTTGCACTGGACAAGATACATTAAAAAATCCCACTAGTGGAACTTACATTAAGAAGGTATAGAGTGATTTCTATGTTTGTTGTTCATTAACAAATTGGTTCACTGGTGCTTACAAAGGAAAAAGATAAAGCCTCCCTTGAGTTCTGCTAAATTCTCAAAGCTACATTCTTATAAAAAAATTACAAAATTACTTCACAGTCTAACTCATTACCTGATATTTCCTGGTGGTGTCCCATTCCCAGTACTAACTACAGCCAGACTCTCCTTAGCTATTTCAGATTAGCAAATGCCGTGGTGTGTCTATACCTACAAAGATCAGAATTGTGCAAGCCATGGTATTCCCTGTGACACTATAGAAGTGGACTCTGAAGGAGCAGGGTAGGAAGAATATTGGCACTTTTTAACTTTGGTCTTGAAGAAGACTCCTGAGAATACCATGGACAGCCAAGAAAACAAACCGATGGATCAACAAATATATCAACCCAGAGTTCTCACTCAAGGCACAAATGACCAGGCTCAAATTATCCTACTTCGGACACATTATGTGAAGACCCAGTTCTCTTGAGAAGGATCTAATGCTGAGAAAGGTGGAAGGAAAGAAAAGAAGAGGATGAGTAGCAGCAAAGTGGATGGACTCAGTTACAGTGGTGATGGGGGCAATGTTGGAAGACCTGAAAAACCAGGTTAGGGACAGATCATCATAGAGAAAATCTATCTACATAGTTGCTAGGAATCAAAAATGACTTGATGGCACATAATCAAAAGGTCAGAATTTCCAATCAACATCCTGATAGGTAGTCATGTCTTTTTCCATCCCTCAGAAATGTTGATGCATCAGGATGAAATATGGCTGTAGAGACATTGTGAGTAAAAGCAAACTATTGGCATGTGCATCCAGGAAAAAAAAAGTTATAAGCTTGTAACTCCACTGACCTTTTGGGACTGCCCTTTTCCTAAATTGGAGGAGATCATCATTTTTATTACCAAGCTGCGCTGCATCCTCAGGAAGAGTCCATCCTGTGACACCAAAATGAGACAAGGTGACCTGCAGCACATCTGGCTTGTCATTGCAAAGAGTGGTATACAATGGTATTCACAGACTTACACAACACATAAACACATAAGCCACACCTCCACTTGCTGAGATAAATCATCTCTGGGGATAAGCCTTTTATGATTTTCCCCTTTGTTAAAAACGATGCTTTAATTTCACAATCTGAGAATGGGCCATGATGTTGAGAAAACTATTTCGGTATAGCTTCATAACACTCTTTTTCTCTCTCTCACACACACATACACTCCAAAACTCAGCTGAAAGGCAGGCTCTGTTGACATTTCCAGGCCATCTTGTTTTCTAAAGGATAGCTCTGGATTGATTTTAATTTGTGTGTGTGTGTGTGTATGTGTTTTAATGCAAAGTAGCTTCATCGGTAGACTAAAGTCACCATCTACTGTCTAGTCTTGGGTTTCAGGAGATGGTGGCTTCCTCGAACAACACAATAGCTGGCTGGAGCCTCAGGCCTAAAATGGAAATGAAAAGACCTAAACAAAAAAGCAAGCTGCTGAAGTCTGCAAACGAGTGGCCCCTTCCTTTAAGCCTTATGAAATATGCCCGTATAAAAAGCCAGAAGTAAACAAAATGCTGTGTTTAACAATCTCCAGGCCCTTGTAGCTTTCTCACAGAACTGACCCCTCTAACTGTAAGGGAGCGATATGGATGAAGAAGAGAAGCCAGGAGAAAAGGAACAGGCTGACCCAGCCATGACCTTCCTGCTGCCAGGTGTGCCAAGGGGAGGGCTGGGGAGGCTGACACTTCAGCCTGGTGCATTCCTCCTCTCCAATTATGCTTTTCCTCCAAGGTACAGATAAAGCGACTTGCAGAGAGCAGAAGAGAAGGGGGTGGCTGGGAGAGGTTTCTTCAGGAGGCAGCCAAAAGATAAAGAGGAACGGTTACTAAATGATGGGCTAACTTATGATACTGAGTGACGGGGAAGAAGAAAGAGGGGAGAGGTGCTGTCCCACCAGAAAGGTGGGGAAGAATGCGAAGGGCAGGTGTGCTCTCTGTTGTTTGACTGGATATTTAAGGTTAATGCTCTAATGATCACCAGGACGCTAGAGGAAGAAATAATGTTCAGACAATAAGCTTCAGGATCTTCAGTGGATTTGGGGACTAGAAGTCAAGAGATGACTTCACACAGCACAATGCAGGGATAGCTTAGAACAGTGTTTCTCAACCTTAGCAACTTTAAGATGTGTGGACTTCAACTCTCAGAATTCTGAGAGTTGAAGTCCACACATCTTAAAGTTGCTAAGGTTGAGAAACACTGCCTTAGAAGAAGAAAGCAAGGCCAGAGTTCAGAAGGTCACCCCAATGTCTTAATTCAAAGCTCAATGGCATTTCAGTGCCAAGAAAATGACTGCTGATGCACTTCTGATTGCTCATGAAGAAGCACAGCCATGCACGTGACTTGAAGCCTGGAGGCGCCTGAGTCTTGCATATACGGTAAATGAAAAGGCATTAGAAGACCTGTCTATAAGCATTGGGTTTAAGGGGCATGGGTTCCAGGTGCGGAGTGCATTGACTGTGCTTCAGGTTGTACTTGAAGTCCCTGTCTGGTACATGAGGTTATTCACATGTTGGCAGTCTGCAGACAAATAGGAGTAAACAAGCTTCTTGCTGCACACCAGAGTTTAAAACTGATTAAAGATAGTATGTCAGGGAAGTCCATTGAACAGAATGGAAAATAGTCGAACTTTCTCCAATTTACATTTGAATGGCTTAGTAGACAGGACACCTGTTGCTAGGTGAAATGCCAAACTTTACTTAAATCAGTGCTAACTAAATGCAGTCAAGTCGCTCTCTCTCTCTCTCTCTCTCTCTCTCTCTCTCTCTCTCTCTCTCTCTCTCTCTCTCTCTCTCATCCTCTCTCTCTCTCTCTCTCTCATCTATCTATCACCTCCCTGAGTTGCCTGTATATAAGTGGAAAAAGGGAATGAAATCCATTTCTGGCTTGGATTAAAATTCTTACCTTTCAGTGGCATCACTAAAAACATGTTATAAATTAAGCTGTATGGCTGAAAAGATAATAATCCTTTCCCCAGCTCATGACAGATTTATCATGATTACAGTGCTCAAGGGGTAGGTGGATTGGGATCAAGGAGCCTGAGAACTAGCAACTTCCAGAAGGTCTGTGACCGGGTTTAGAGCTGCAACAATATTCAGATAAAATATTTCTTTTTTCTTCTTCTTCTAAAGCTATTGCACTATGCTTCTCTCTGGTTGACTGCAAATGTCTTAAAACTCTGTAGCTGGCTGAGTTTATTTAGTAAGGATAAATGTAGTATATTTATGTTAGAATAAAGCCTGGCATTAGTAAGCAGTATTTTTAAGCAGCTGTCTGTAGCCCACTATTCTTCATAGCATTGACCCCCCTGGCCCGCAATTTTTCAGCAGTCCTTTGTGGTTGCCCCAAATACACTGCAAGAGATTCTGTGGCTGTGAAGCTCTGTGGGCAGTGGCCTCTGTCCAGCACATTGACGCATTCCACCCCATGGCCCACCTTCTCTAGTCTTAAGTACAGGCAGTGCTTCTCCAGTTGGAAATAAGGAAGAGGAGAAGGAGAGAACCACCTTCTGCCAAGCAACAAGGGGAGGCATTGAGTTAGCTGATGTTAAGAGTCCATTGCTAAAATGTTCACAGGGTAAAACTTCATTACGACTTTTCTTCCCTTCTGGCAGCCCTAATATGAAAGCTGAAGCAGAGTGTGATTGAACTAGGAAGTCCACAGAAGTCTCATCTTTTTGCAGAAACTCATGGGCTAAGCAGACATTCTAGGGGTAGAAGAATTTTCCTAGCTCCTCCCCTTGCCTAAGCAGTATGGAGATGGTAATGATGTAATATTGGCCTATTTCACTGAGATGTTGGAGTGAAGGCTGTGATTTATTCTTAATCCTTGAAATAAACTCCATAAAGCCTTCTCCTCCGTCTCCTTTTCCTGCCACAAAACAGCATTTCAAGCCTATCAATCACATGAGGAAACTGGAAAAGGAAGCCGAAAGAACACTGTAAAAAGTCAATTCAAAACTTCACTGTTTCCTTTCTGAAAACGAAGCAGCTCTTTTTCATTAGCAAGACATCCCAGACAACCTTAGCAGATAATATATTTGAAACTGGAGGTTGGAGGATTGAAAAGGAGGAGGGCTGAGGATAAGCGGGTGGGTTTGGGGCAGACAGGAGATGCTCTGAGCCATTTCAACAGGGGCATAGCTCACCCTTCTATTCATCCCCATTGTAGTATGAGACACGCTCCATTCAGGGCCATTCTGCCCCCACCCCCCCTTTTCAACAATGTCCCATAGTGGTTTTGCTCTGTTTGTTGTTAAGAATGAGCTGCTCAGAGTAGGAATGTTTCCCAGATGGAAGGTCAAGAGGTCAGGCTCTGGACCTCTGGACATTTGTGCCCCTTCATGTGCAGACATGGCATTTGAAAAACAGTGTGATCCTTTGAGCAGCTGACAACGGGGTTGTTTGTGGTTGTGCCACAAAGCATAACTTAGATCATAAGATTAGCTGTCAGGTCATCTGCTTTGAAATCCATTATGAAAAACATTCAGAAAACTGAGGGTTGACTGGGAAGTTGTTGCTTTTGCTAAAACTGTCAGAAATTATCCTGGGAGTGTTGTCAGGTTTATATAGATCTGTGAAAGTGTGTGTATGTGTGTGTGTGTTCATGCATGCACACATCTGAAGATAATGTTTATTGTAATACTTTTATGCTAGTTGGACTAAATCTGTCATTGAAACTTCCATCCCAGATTAGAATGTCTGGACTTGGCTCTTGGAAATGAAAATACATCTTGAGAAAGTCTGCCATGAACAGGAACCAAAGAACTGTTACAAAAGGCAAAAAGAAGGGAGAAATGCAGGGGAGGGTGACATGAAAAGAATCTCCTCTCCACAATCCATCTTTTTCACAGATGAGGAAAACAGCTTGTGGCTCATATAAACACTGACTAACTCAGTTGACTGGGAGAAAAGTCATAATCTGCAACCTGAATTGGTTGGGTTTTTCCAGAAAGCAGGAATAATTATATATTAAAAAAAAATCCTTAGGAAAGGGAAGAGGGGGAAAGAAATCAGATAAACAAGGTTTTTAAATATGCTTTACATATGCTTGAAAACAGCTTGTGCATTTATGTTGTTTTCTTCTTTTAATTTTTTTTCTGATTGCTGGTTATTTATTTTTTTGTTATAATATAGAGTTACACAGGCTAATTGTGTTTGCCTTTATTATAACTGAAACAGACTATAAAATCAAACCCCTTAAAGAGGGAATAATGTATGTATATTGGTGTATGTGTGCACAAGAAAATAAAGATATGTATATGTATTTTGTATGCCTGAGAAAGTGGGGTACACAAGTTAAAAGGAAAAAAGAAGAAAGATGCAAGAAAATGAACAAATAGCATTTTGCTCTTAGTAGGCAGGTTAGTAGGCAAAATTATATATTTTTCTGTTTTTCTCTTTCAAATAAAAATCTGACTAAACTTGAAATTATATAGCTGCTTTTTAAAAACAAAAAAAAAGAATGTGGTCATTTGTATACAGAAAAACATTTTGAAAATGGATTAAGGGAGCATTTATTGAAGATATTTCATATTTTTCTCTGGATATATTGAGCACGTGTAGTTTACGGCTATTTCCTCCCCAGTATCATATGTTTTGCATTTGACATATTTTACATGGTAACTAATCCTAGCCCTAGTCAGTGTAAAAATCTTGAATTAATCCATTAAAGAAAGGCTGTCTTTGTATTCAACCATGTCGTTGTTAACATAATGCATATACAAAGAAAGCTGGAAACACCCAAATATTTTGTTGCCCATCATAAATAATGACTGATTTCAGGCTAATGAAATATTGGCTTTAAATATGGTTTAATAAAGATAGGCAAATGAATTTGTTAAAAAGAAAAACCACACGCCCCAAAGCCTTTGGCACCATTTCATGTCATAAAAAGTACATCAGCAGTTTGTGAATTGTGTATTATTGATCTGATCAGAAGACTAATTCTAGATCTCTCCTTACAAAATACAGCCCCTTAATTTAGCAGCAAGCAAGCACCAGTACACAGGCACATGATTTGGAATTCTCTGCATATGCTCCCTAATATGGATCGGATAGCATGAACCATGGATGAACATGTCACTATTGAATGTAGAAAAATTTGCATAAAACAATTACCCCATGGACAGTGGCTTCAGAGTTGTCTAGACAACATCCTTTAGATGGTATCACTGACCTCAGACACACTAGGCTAGCTTTAAATTAGCAATGAGCAAGACTGGAGGGCTGTATTATGGTAGTTATAAACCATAAGAAGGTATTTAAATAGACAGATAAGACACATGCAAATCTGTCGATTGCCATGACAACCATCTTGATATAGGTTTTCCATATGTAGAAAGAAGGGCAGAGCAAAAGGCAACAGGAAAAAAATAGCATAGAACCTGTAAAGATAATGAACCCTGACAGTGTATTAGATGAGCTCTTGGTCACTTATTAACTCTTAATAGAATACAAACTTCTTTACTAGTACACTGCTCATTGGATCAGAGAGCAATTACTTCTAAACCTCCACTGGTAAGGATCTCAGCTCTATGGTTGCACCTAATGTACCAATTCTTCACAAATTGATCTGACTGATTAAAAAACACTTTGCGATTAGATGCAAATTGCTTAGCTGCTCAAAAGTGCTTGGCAGGGAAGCAGCAAAAAGAGAAAAAAAGTGTCATTTTCCAGACATGTCTATATATTGCTTTTAGCTTGAATTTAAGTATATAGACTGCGACAGTTATTACGGCTCCTTGGAAAATGATTATTATAGCCAAACTTGGTAAATATGAAATTCCTCCTATTCATTAACCTTACTGTGCAGGACATGTCTTTTCCAATTGAAAGGGATGCTTCATTTCTTTAAAATTGTAAAATATTGTAAAAAATTATACAATATTTTAAAGTTGAATACCAAGAGAGATGTTCCCTGGACTGTTTGGCAAACAAATGCCTTACTGAGTGCTGAGGAAGAAACTCTTTTCGTGTATTTCTCAGGATGGAACCAGGCTGGAGGGGTGTTGATTCAGAGGCAAAGGCTCGGAGAGCTAGCCCCCTACCTGCCAGAATCCAAGCTGGTGACTGGGCTCCTGTGCTCAGGAGAAGTGTTACTAAAGGCTCTCCAACACAACATATTGCCCAGAGGGAAAAGAAAAATGTCACCGGCACCTTGCTGCTGCTATTCTGCCTTCAGTTCTGGGTACCACCCATTAAGAAAGATTTAGACAAAATGAAGCAGGTACAAGCAATTGCAATGAAAATGACCAGGAGACAGAAAAAATATTCCATAGAAGGACAGTTTGAAGAATGGGGCTTGCTGAGGGTTGAGAAAAGGCAATTGAGGAAAGTCTAATCTTTTCAGAGCCTGATAAAGAGTTAAAGTTTGAAAAACAACCACCTGCACATTTCTCAGTTATATGGGAAGAGAACAAGCAGCGCACCTGTTCACAAGAAAGCCATCAGAAAAAGACTGAAAAAGCTTGCTTATGGCCATTCACACCCTGGTCACTTCCTGGCTGGATTACTGCAACATGCTCTACATGGGGCTGCCCTTGAAGACCTTCCAGAAATTACAAGTGGTGCAGAATACACTGGAGGAAGCAGTTTTGGACAACCCATGGTTCACTCATGTTATACCACTGCCATACGATTTCCACTGGCTCCCAGTTTCTTTCTGGGTGGAATTCAAGGTGCTAGTTACCACCTTTAAAGCCCTGAATGGCACAGGCACCACTTCTCCCTGAGGGCGTCTGCTCATTCCACCAGGTCAGATAGGCTGGGCATGCTCCAGGTCCCTTCCGTGAAATGTGGTCACTTAGTGGCACCTAGGCAGCATGCTTTCTCGGCAGTGGTTCCTGCCCTATGAAATACCCTTCCCCCTGAAATCCAGTAGGCCCCCACCATCCTTCCAGGAAGCCTTGAAGAGCTGGCTTTTCCTTCAAGTATTGGAGTAGAGTGAGACTGGAGTTGTTTGTTTATGTGGGGAGGTGTGTTATTTTGGAGGGCACTAGGAGTTTTTGTGATAGTTTTATGGTTTTTTTTTACTGTTTTTATTGTTGCTTGTAAGCTGCCCAGCATTATGGTGCATAAGATGGGCAGATGGGCAGAGAAAGAAAGAGAGAGAGAGAGAGAAAGGGGGGAGAGAGAAAGGGAGAGAGGGAGGGAGAGAAAGAAAGGGAGGGAGGGAGGGAGGGAGGGAGGAAGGAAGGAAGGAAGGAAGGAAGGAAGGAAGGAAGGAAGGAAGGAAGGAAGGAAGGAAGGAAGGAAGGAAGGAAGGAAGGAAGGAAGGAAGGTTTCCACTCTAACACAGTTGAAGATAAAATGGGTTCTAAAGTGAAAGTAATCCAGCTTTTGAGACATATGTAATCTTACCCCTTAACTGTGCATAAGATCTTTGTGAGAATCTTACTTTTGGCTGAGTCAGCCACAAAGAGCTTTTCAAAGAGATATGATAGCACTCTCCAAGTGGTTAAAGGGATATCATATAGAAGAAGACCAGCAGCTCTTCACTATCATCCTAGAGTACAGGACAAAGAATAATGGTTTTCGTTTATGGAAAGCTAGATTTCAGAGGAATGTTCAGAAAAATTCCTACTAGTAAAAGCAGTTAAACACTGGAACAAGTTAGACATTTGGTAGAAATACATTGCTGGAAATACATGGAATGATCATGTCTAATCTCTTGCTCAGTGTAGGACTCCAAATGTCTATCTATATTTGGAGAAAGAAATGGAGATGTAGGTCTACCTCTTTCCACTGCATGCCTTGATCTGACCTCAGCTGTAGAAGCGTACAGAGATGGCCTTGAAGAAGAAATTCAGTAATTGTTAGGTAAACACCAACAAGGGATGAAAAAGAAACTGAAGAGTGCCCCACGTTGATTCTCTTTGGTATAAGAGTTGGGAAAGAGAATCTCTGTCATGCTTTCAAGATTCTGTTATTTTACCCTCTAACAATAAAACAGAGTTCCAGTACTTATTTCCTGACCTGGCCTACCTTGAAGGGCTGACATAGCTCAGACATGTATTTAAAGAAATGAAGATATGAGTTCTAAGCCTGGAAGCACCTGCCATGGAAAATTCAAAAGTACTGAGCCCAACAACACTGAGGAAGAGGAGCCCTGCTTATTGTAAGAACTGTTGGGTGCCTGCTTTACCATTTTGTTGGTTAGATTTATTTTCTCCTCTACAGGTAGTCCTCATTTAGTGACCACAGTTGGGAGCAGCAACTTGGTCATCAAGCAAAGCAGTTGCTAAGTGAAACCTCAACTGTGCTTATGATCTTACTTCAGCTTTCCTTTGCTTTACAGACCTACGAAGGTCGTAAATGTGAGGATTGGTCATAAAATTACTTTTTCATCACTGTCATACCTGCAAATTGTTGCTGTATGAGGCAGTCACTAAGCGAGGACTACCTGTACACACCTTGTCAGTCTTCTTTCTCTGTTTTGCACTCTGATTCTGTCAAAGGCATGTTTATATAAAATGCATGTTAGTGAGAGGTGGCTCTTCAAAAGCTCTTCCATGCTCTTTATGCAACATTTTCTCTATGGAAGAGATGCTTTAGGACTAACTGGTATCCTTAATAATGAATTAGAACTAAAGTATAGCTTGTCATCATACTTTCCTCATAACAAATAGACTGCAGAAGTACTTTTTCAGAATCTTGCATTTTCATGGCAGGCTGATTCATGTCATCCTCAGGATATATTCAGCAATCTTTCTCCTTTAAAAAGGTACCTTTCACTATATCTATCATCTATCTATCTTTCTATCTTTCTATCTTTCTATCTTTCTATCTTTCTATCTTTCTATCTTTCTATCTTTCTATCTTTCTATCTTTCTATCTTTATCTATCTATCTATCTATCTATCTATCTATCTATCTATCTATCTATCTATCTATCTATCATCTTCCTTGCTTGCTCCCTCCCTCCCTCAACTGAAATCAGTGACAACTTAGGGATGTTCTACAAAATTCACTAGATTTATTAAAAGTTTTCAAGATTTTCAAAACTTCCAGTGTTTTGTATAAGAATACATTTCAAAATTTACCTGAGTTCCATCTTTAGTCACCACAGTCATTACTCTGATGGTTTATGCTGTGGTTTGTGCTGTGGCACATTGTGAGATAAGAGGAAACACCTTTTTTCCCAGCAAAGGCCAAACTTTATTTTTAACTTCAGTGTCCAGGCTGCAGGTGATGTGGCTATGGTAACAGCCAAACAGACACATAGCTAAAATTAACAGGACATTCACTGAACTGCATAGATATTGTAGGAGGTGGGCCTTGTTAATCTATGGTGTCAAAAAATCAGGAATCTTGGAAAAGGTGCTAACAGATTCCTGATTTTTTGTCACTGCACAAGAATGTTGAATCTTTTACGGCATAATCTAAATAATAGACTGGCTCTTTGTAATTCCTCTCTGGACAAGGAGAGGACTTGAGATCTCCCACAAGTGTACCATACAGTTGCTCCATATGAGGAGACCACATAATAGTGGTCTCCAGAGGGTTTAGATCTCTTGGGAGACAAGGGAATAGCCATCTTGCTCAAACCATGGTCAGTGCCTTTAGGGACACTGGGTTTGCATATTTCCTTTTCTAATCATTTTTGGAAACTGCTTGTTAACTGCTTTTTAGCTATTAGGAACCTTTGGACTGGCAAGTCTGAAAACATTAGGTGAGTTTCCTTCAATCCTTAGCAAAAAAAGTTTTAAATACAAGCTTAAGGATTTTAAAAAAATTAATAAACAGCAAAGGGATGATTAGAACTTTGATTTTGGAAAGTTACAAACAGACTAAGGGTCCAGATGGATTTGAAATAAGATTTTGGTATTAATTATAAGAAGTCTTACTGTGGGAAAACACTTTTGTTTTGAATTCTCTTTAAAAAAAATGATAGGATGAGGCTTTGAAGGTTGGAAACTAGAGGGAACCAGAAGGAACTAAAGATTACAATTAAAGGAGAACACTTAAATTTGACTTACTAATACAGAATGAAGCAAAATATTTTAACATTGGACATATTGAAGGATATTTTTGAACAATGGATCCAGAAGTTAATTTTAAGTGTGTCTGCCCTTATAGATAGACTGTGCTTAAAAGATGTTATGGAAGAGGAACAAGTTTTACCTGACAAGATTGAGACTGACCTGAAAGTAGATTTAAAAATGACAGGCTACAAGAATGATATGGAAAAAGATGCTACATGGGACATACAAAAGACACTAGCTGATATCTTAATAATTAAAAGGAATATGCAAATAACAAATCAAGAAAGTGACCTGCATAATCTTCCTATATTGGATTTACAAAAGAGGCTTGTTAAAACTTTGAAGAATTTTGTGAGAAGGGACAAAGGAAAAAATGAAAAGACATCAAGTTCTAGGACATTATTTGAAGGGACTAAAGATCAAGATTGTTAAAAGTAAAAGGAAGAAATATAACGTTGGTTTATTTGATCAAGGTTAAAATAGAGATGTTTTTATCTCTAGTAACCCTTAATGTACTTTTGCTGACCAGGACTGAAACAAAGAGGCTTTGAGGCCTTGTTTATAAATAAGAGATGGGATATGGGAAGAAGAGATCATTTGTTGCATTTTAAGAGAAGGTGATAAGTTACTAAAATTGTTTCTACTTGTGCTGAAGGGGGAAGTCATTTCTTTATATATTTCTTTTCTTTTTCTTCACTATATTCTTATTTTTTTGTTTCTTTTCTATTTTCTTTCTATTTTTTCTTTTCTGCACTTTCTTTTTTTCTTAGTTTGTATTAGTTTTTACCTTTGCAATTTTAATTTTTAATAAAATTACTATTAAAAAATAAATAACTATATCTTAGTTAATTTAAAGATGTGCTTAATTTGCCCAAGAAATCAATAAGAATTTAAATTTTGCTGGATTACATAATGAGGTAAATGTCTCTTAACTTAATGTGACTTCTTTCAGCATTAGAAATGGGTAGTATTCAGTTTTGTTTAATTTAGAGAATATATCCTAAAAATAATAAGCCAAAAGAAGTGAAGTGTTTCTCCATGTGAGTCTCTCTCTCTCTCTATGTACTTTACTTAATTGAAGAAAATATTTTTCTAGTTAAGATCTTATGTACATATACAGCTAAATGAGGTGAAACGAAAGTGCTAGGGTTCTGCCGAGTGGACTGGACCATTGTAGACATAATATAATATTTTCAAAACTCCTCTATTTATTTTTAATCTCTATAATTGAAATTAAAATGTATCAGCGAAGACTTCTGATCAGGCGCTTTATGATATGCTGTTTTCATCCAAAAGTAGTTGACTTATTACATTACATTAATTCTGAATAGACATATACAGGGATAGGGTTTGGTTGAAAAAGGCAAACGTGTGCCCAGTCGTACAACCAATGGGAGATTATTGTGAAGGTTATAGGACAGTTCAGATATTCTCCTCCAAAGGTAGGGAGAGAAGTCTACTTCTGGAGTACCTTCAAGGCCCCTTCCATGACTTGATGGAAATCTTGAAAGCATTCCATACTCTGGACAGGGAGATCCCACATCCTTGGGTGCCCAGGTCCAACTTCTACATGTGCCACTCTTTTCAACTCACTGATTACATGTGTGTGTGTGTGGGGGGGGGGGGGGGATTTTAAGAACAAATAAAAACTAAAACAGGAAGGAGAGGGGAAAATATCACTCCTTCTATTCTTCCTATTTGGCACAAATCCAAATGAGGCTATTTGTCTGTCCACAGATCTTGGTGGTGTTACCATACCTTATTGCGGTCATTTCCTTACTCTGCCATATACATGTATATGCAGAGAATGAGATAGGTAGGGCTAGGGCAAGATGTTGGGTGATTTTTTTTAACGCTTAATTAATTTTTAATTGATTTTATCTGCCAGCATTTATTAGCTGGTTTCCTTGCTAATAAATACCTCAGTAGAAATGTGACTGATGAAGAGATACATAACTAACTCTGTCTCTCTCTGTATATGTGTGTGTGTGTATTTCAATCCATTTGTTCCTTTAAAAAAAAAAAGTCTAGCTTCCAGAATGATTTTAAATTTCGCAAGCTGAGTTCTTACAATAAAATAAAAATCAAGAATTAACGAAGTTATCCCCCACAAATTTTAAGGTGCTAATTATATCCTGGTTAAAACAACAAGAGCAGCAGCACAACAAAAAATGAAACCAAAATCCCACTAAATTTCTTGGCTGCATGGATAAATGTGCAACAGAAAAGGCACGGGAACTCAGAAGTGAATAGCTGGCATGCAGGATTGCAGCCTTTATCTATAAACAAACCGGCTTATCACAGCTGTTTATTGTATGGCTAGCCTTGATCACAACCTTTATGTCTTTATTGCTTACATACCATTCCCTTGTTTATGCGTCTGTACCAGTCGGCGCCCTTGAACTTGGCCCTGCTGAGCCCCGACCCTTCCTTGCTCGCTCACTCACTCTGATCACGTCTTCAATCAGTAAACCTGAGACAGGGTCTGGCTGATAGCCGAGCCTCTAGCAGGGCAATTAACACAGGACTAAAGTGTCATTCATGGCATGGCTAAGAGAATAGCCGTCTGGAGATGACAGTGCTAGGTTCTGCTGTGACATCCAAGCCAGCCTAAGGTTATAGCAACGATGGAGGGGGGAGAAACCGGGAAGGTAAAGAAAAGGGCCAGCTGAAGGATTTATTTCTCTGGATAGGATTGTAGCTGGATGGACAGCTGAATAGAGGTACCTTGCCCTCCTAGGCTGCTAAGACTAACCATTGCATGATAGCAAAGAAGGTTTTAAGGATCCTGGAACCACATTACCATCTTAATTTGGCCATCAGAGATGGAGATTGAAAAGAAGGGTGAAATCTATCCCCATGTCATCCACAGCACAGATCCCCGGGCCCGGAGAAGGGCCAGTTCGGGGTGACTGAAGTGCCATTTGGTCTGTGCCTCAAGTTCAAAAGACAGCCTCACATTTATACATTCTTCAATGTTTGTAATATGCCACACTCTAATGTGTGTGAACATTTTCTCCCACATGTTGTAATTTTTAATTCGTATGATTTGTAGTGGTCTTAATTGTTAGGAGAGGCCTAACCCCCCTGGATCTCTTGAACTGCCCAACTAGGAATGTGTTTAGCCAAGCCTAGGATAGTCCTTCTTATTTCCTTCAAACCCCTCTTTTTTTAGGAAGATTTTGGCATAACCCCTTCATTGCCATGCACTACTGGGGCTAACTCTAAACCATACCTCTGAAATAAATATATGTCACCCTTTAGTTAATACTGCCTTCACCTTCTCCCATTCCCCTCTTGTCTCTCCTGTGGCTAACTTTAGTTTGTGTGCTCCTTGGGGCAGAGATACATCCTCCTGCTCTTTGCAAAGGGCCATGTACGTTAATGGTGTCACACTATTAATGAATTAACCCAGTAACAGAAAATATTCCTGCCCCCAGTCTGCACCCTGGCTTTCTGTGTTGTGCCAATGAAGCCTATATGTATTACATCTGCTATACAAAGTAATGCATGCAGGACTAATCTATAAAATTAGCTTGAATATGTATGCCACATCTTAGGAAAATTATGGTCAGAGTGGAAGGCAATTCAAAACATGGCTTATCATGGCAGTGCATCAAAAACTGGCTGGAAGTACTAGTCTTTTGATGGACGTTTTAAAAATATTCAGGGTCCACCTCTCTTATGACCCTGGACAAATTTCAAGTAGAACAGGCTCCTGATGTTCTTCTGCCATCTCTCTGGGCAGTTCTGGGCTCATTAATGGCTGCAGCACACTGCTCCCAAATTCTGACTAGGCACCATCCAAGTAATCTCCATCTTAGTCTTCTGCCAATGCCTCTGCTACAGTGAAAGAATCTTTGGTGTCTCAGAAAGTTCTTTTATACCTCCCATCGTCTGTGGGAGGCTGAAGAAAGGGAAGCTGGACAGTGGAGCTAGGGAGATTGTGGTCATTTTAGCTGCCCACTCTCTTTTTTCTGCCCTTATTGCTCCTTCCACTGTAGGCTCATTGTGAGCAGAGAGCTGACCACTCACCAACAGTCACGTCTGGTAAAACAGGTATTGCTCGCTTGCTCTTGGCATGTGTTATTATTGCTCCTCTCCCCTTCTGCTTTTGTTTCCCCTTTGTGTTGAATTTTAAATGGGAAGCTTCTTGGGACAAGGACTTGCCTTTTTATACTCCTGCATATTGCCAGTGCAACCTATTCAAGCCGTTTTTCACAATAGCAACTTCTTAGGATTCCATTTGTTCCTTTCGGTATGGCAGAAACGTACTCACAAAAGGCTTGAATGTAGTTCTTGGAGACCCTCCCAAAAGTGCTATTGAAAGGTCATTTTACTGTAAAAGAATGGAATATGTAAAGACAGCTCATGTTAACTATATTTAATTCATTTAAATTAAATGTAAACCCAGATCAAATCTAGTTTTGATCTGATTCCCACCTTCTTATTTGTCTTAGTCCAGTCTAAGGAGAGTTCCTGGCATGCTATTGTATGGTCCTCCTTCTGGTATATGGGAGCTCCTGAGAATCAATAAAGCCCCATTTCCATCTGTTTTTCAGAGGCCTCAGTGCACATACTACATCTGAAAGAAATTTTACATTTTGCTAATAATGGATAGGGGAGGAACAAATAGGCTGCATCTTTTGTCATTACATCAATTTCCCCCATGCTTCTGGTCCAGCAATTTTTTAAGAGCTACATATCCAGAGAAAAGGATGATGGGACCAAATTTTAAAAGGAAGAAAAAGAATCTAACAGAACAATAGATGATGATGATGATGATGATGATGATGATGATGATGATGATGATGATAATAATTCATTAAATGTATATGCTGCCCAACTCTCAGTGACTCTGGGTGGTTTACAATTGTTAAAACATTAAAAACAAAGAATAGAAAAAAAGACAAAAACAGCACAAGACAAAAGAACAACAACGGCAAAGAAAATAAACCCAGAGAGGAACAGAGTCATTATTCAGGAATAAACATTATGGTACCTTTAAACACTCCTTGCACACATTGTCTGGGTTATTCAACATACTGGATTTGGCCAAAATGGATTTCGGTACTAATTTGTGGGAAACCAAGCAATTGCCATAGGATATAGCATGAATATTAAGCCACTGTATGGTCTATTTATTTGGACATAATACGTTACATGTATTCTATCAGAATCATAACATGTAAACTTTGGAAAAGACCTTGGAAGTTTCTAGCCCCCTGCCCGGCCGAAGAATCCACTACTGCAGCATTCCTGGCAGATGGCCATCTAAATCTCTTTAAACACCTTCACTACCTCTTGACTGATCAGTTGCTTTGTAGAGCAAGTCTGTTAGGAATTTTTTCCTGACGTCCAACCAAAATCAGCTTTCTTGTAATTTAAACCCATTGTTTCATGACCTGTCTTCTGGAATGACAGAATGGTTCTGCCGTGTCTTCTTCATGATAGCCAAGGAAGAGAGTTATCCTGCCTCCTGTGTCTTCTCTGAGTTGAACAGAACCAACCAGGAGCATCTGCAGGAGGGGAAGTGGATTAAAAAGAAAGACAAGATGGCAGCCACAATTGCATGATTGAAACCTTGCCCCTTTTTTATATGCATCACATTGCCCAGTTGGGGATGCCATCTTGTTTTGTTTTGCTTTTTTGGCACCCCCCTCCCCCCAAATAAATGTCCCCGTGCCCAACGGTTTGAAATGTTCTTCATAATTTCTGAATTAGAGCAATTGTGCTGTGTTTATGCAGGATTAGGGAGAAGCATATCATGTGAACGCAGCCACTAGGTTCTGTAATCTCAGTGTATGTATTCTTCTGATAAAAACAAAAAAGAAAGAAAGAGGGAAGCTGGCATAGAACAAAGCAAAGCGCCAGCTACTAGCATTGTCTCTCCTGCACAAATGCATAATAACAGGGGAGGTGGGACATTGTTAAGCCCTTGGCAGACCACCCCTGTGTCTGGTGGGGTGTATTCTGTTTGGTTTGGCAGGCACAACAGCTCTCTATGTGCAAGAGCAGTAAGAATGACCTTCTGGGCACTCCAGCATTCTCCTTACTTTGTTCCCTGAATGTAAGGCAAGGTGATGTTCCAAGTCCCTCAAAACCTCGGAAGCTCTTTGTAGGCTAAATGGCTAATGGACATCAACAGTAATCCTATCAATCACTTAAGAGATCATGGAGATGAACCTCCTGCTCAGGGCAGGATGTGCTAAATCATTTTGGACAGATGGCTACCCAGCCTCTGTATGAAGACCTCCACTGAAGGGGGATCTACCACCACCATTCTGCTAGTTGACAGCTCTTATCATCAGAAAGTTCTTCCTAATATTCAACCTGAAACTAATTCCTTGTAGCTTCTATCCATTGATTTGGGTCCTGTCCTCCAGAGTGACAGAAAACAAGTCCACTCCCTACTATATGACAGTCCTTTAGATGCCTGGAAACTGTTGTCACAGCTCCCCTCACTCATCTCTTTAAACCCAATTCCTTTAAATGTTCCTCATGGGATATGATTCCCAGCCCCCTTACCATCTTGGTAGCCTCTTTTGAGTTTACTCATTTATTGATATTCTTTCTCGACTGTGGTGCCAAGAACTGGACACAATATTTCAAATAAAGCCCAAGCTATACAGAATAGAGTGGGATATTACTTCCTGTTTATCTAGACTCTCTGCTCCTGTTATTATATCCCAAAATAGCATTTGCTTTTTTAGCAGCTGCATCACACAGTTGGCTCATGTTAGCTTATGATCTACTAGAACACCCAGATCCCTTTCAAATGTATTACTGCTAAGTTAGATCTCCCTAGCCTATCCTTGTGACTATATATCTTCTTCCCAGATGCAGGATATTACATTGTTCCTTGTACAATTTCATCTGCTTGTTTCAGCTCATGGCTTCAGCTTGCCTAGATCAGTGTTTCTCATCCTCAACAACTTTAAGATGTTGGACTTCAACTCCCAGAATTCCTCAGCCAGCATTCTAATCTTCTCTTTCTTCTTTAAAGTATTTAAAGTATTAGCCACCCCTCTCAACTTTGTGTCATCTGCAAACATGATATCATTCCCTCATCAAAGTCACTGCCAAAAATGTTATATAGCACTGGATAGAGCTCTGTGACACTCCAGTTGATAGTATTCTAACAACCTGATGTGGAGCCATTGATGAGCACTCTTTGGGTGAGGTCTTTCAGACAGTTATGGATCCATGTAATGATTGTATCATCTAGCTCACATGTTACCTTTTTATTATTGGGGATATCATGAAAAACTTTTTTGAATGCTTTCCTGAGGTCATTTCTCTGATCTATTAAGCTAGTAGTTTGGTCAAAAAGGGATATATGCTTAGTTGGGCCTTTTGTTCTTTGTGACATATAATTCAGGTTTCTGCAAAATCATGAGAAATCATTCATGGAAAGGCTGAGGCTCCCTAGTTTAACTCCAACTCATCTGTATAAAATTATAAAACAGGGATGGGCAGTACATGACCCTTTAGGCCCATTTCAAAAGTCCACCTCAGCTCTCAGAAAGGAAAGAAGAAAGGAAGGAAGGAAAGAAGACCTCTAGTTATCAAAACAACCCCATCCCCATCACAGGACCTTTTAGTACATCAAAGCCATGTTGAAGTGATCCTTAAGAATGTATGAAGTTTGGCTCATAAATTACCATATTGGATTGTTGTTGCTGCAGCTCAGAAAATCGTAAGGGCTTTTCTGACTACCCATAATGAATGTCTGAGAAAAATCGATTGATCCCTCTCTGCAATTCAAAGATAGCTTCTGGGATAACTGTTTTGTGAGGGGAAGGGTATATCTCTTCAAAGAGGAGCATCATACTTTATGATGGATAGATTTTCCCCTCCCAGAACCTGCTTTTCCAGAAACAGGGTTTCAAATCACCTCTGTGCAGGGCAATGGAGCCCCACAGTTGTTCCAAAGACTGAGCTCAACCTGCAGACTATGAAGAGAATTAAGGCAGAAGGCCTGCTTGAAGTGGGCTACGCCAAATCCTGCCCACTTGCAGTGATGCTTCAAATCCGCTTGTCATGCTTACATTTGTCCCCATTTCAAGAAAATCCAGTTATAAACATCAGAACCTAATTGTGTTATGAGATCCTAGCAGTTTTGCCAGCAGCCGCTTACATGGTCATATTTAATGAATAAAAGGGCTTCCAAACAATCAAGAAACGGTGAATATTGGTCTAGAAGACAGTTTTTCCCCTTCTCTGAGATCATCAGTATGCTACAAAATAGAGATATTTGGGACAGTAGTCAGAGATAATTGTGTTATTTGGGGAATCTGAGGTGGAGAGAGGCTGAAGACTGTGGGTCTATCAGCAGCACCTGGAGAGGTTTGTGCTCAGCCTAAATAATTGGTAAATCACCTCACCACCAGAGGTTTCCTTAACAACATCAAGCACAAAGCAAACAGCAAAATCCTGTACTGAATATATTTTTATTTTGTTGGCTGCCATGGACGTATTTCCTCCCAAGCCACTCATCTTAAATCAACAATTTTTAGAAAGCATCTAAAAGCCAGATCACCTTGTCTTGCACAGAACTTAGGTAATCAGCACATTTAGCTTGAAAAGAAAATTCAGTGTTTCTTTTCATAACATTTTATACTGTATCTTTGAGTTTCTATGTTGAGCAATACCATAAGTGTCATTTTTGTTTAAAATAGTGGCTCTATCATTTAATACAGAGATTATATGAAGTGTGCAAACCTGATTTCAATGCATTGTAACAAGTGGAACAGCAGTCATGATTGGGAATGCTCTTGAAGCAAAAATAGGTGTTCTTTTCCTAAATTCCCTCCTCAACCCTACTATCTTGATCATTGGTCATACTGGCTGAAAATGATGGGAGCTGTAGTTATTATTGTTGTTGTTGTTGTTATTGTTGTAATTTATCAGCTGGAGAGTCTGAGGATGGACAGAATTATCATTCTGCATGGAGCTACCAGATACTTTAGGAAGTTCAAAGCAGGCCATGATGAACAAAGAAAAAAAAATCCATTTTTGTTAAGTAATTTCAATTTAAGTAATTTCAAACCATGGTAGCTTTGCTTTGCTTCTTGCAGCTAATATAGATAAGACAGTCTTCTCTTTCAAAATGTGTTTCTTATTTAAAAGGTAGTGCTCATTAGCAGTGGTGGGTGCATGTGGTTGGTCTGTTTCTAGTCCACGCTTGTTCTCATGCATTTTGTCATAAATATATTCTGGGGTCCCAGCACAGCTCCTGAAGATGTTGTGCCTGCAGACACTTTTCTTGGCACCTGTTCCTCTTGACTTTTTACCTTTTTCAAAAGATACTTTAACTTTAAAAATGAGAATCGATCACACTGTATCGCGCTATTTTCAAAAATGCATCTGAGCTGCTTTATTTCAAATATGTTCGCTTGCCCCCCAAAAGGACACAGATAAGCAGGATTAAACGGAAGGGGCCACTATCACAGCTGGTAGCTAACATTCCAGTCAGTGCTTTCTAACTCATTCAGTCCTTCACGGTAATTATTTGGTGAAAGGACAAGCTCCCTCCCCATTGATTTTGAATAAACAAAACACCCATGTTGTCACAAAATCCCAAATATGCCAGTAGCCCCCAAGTCTATTGCATCACATTTCCTGTGATATTTTTAAGCATGAAAGTTAATGTTTGAATTATATATGCATTTGCTCCTAAAATATGCCCTTGATATGCAGTTTCCCCTAAATTAAGCATTTAAGTGTAAGATTTTTGAGCTAAGAACAGGTCTGCAAAAGTTGGAGAAGCATATAATCCAAAGGACAACTGCACTTAATCTGCGTGCTAGTTTGGGAACAGTAAAGTCAGTCATATCACTTAAAACACAGAATAAATAAAATTCTCCCTTGTCCCCAGTGGCAATAGCTTCTTATTATAAGAATGAATAATAAATTTATTCTATTTAATTGATGAGCCACCTTTCCTGTAGGATCTCAGATTGAAATGCACAGCTCCCCTCCCTCCAGTCTGAACCACACAGGCCAGGTTGCACTCATGAATTCACCTCATACATCATACTAAGCCATGCACCAAATGTGGGATATAAATCTAACAAGCAAATAATTAAATAATATTTGTTTGATTTTAGATTAGCATAGCATGTGAATCCTTCTATCGTGATTTGTAAAACAAAGTTTATAGGCATAGTATTTATATGAACAAAGCCATTGTGTCTTATTCTACGAACCATGCTTAAAGCAAACATGGTCCAATACGTAACCCAGTGACTCACTAGCCCAAGTATCTCAGTAAGGTTCATGATTCAGGGGAATTTGAATTGAATCTTACTCCAACATTTCTAGCTGTAACTGCACTAATACCGATGATCAGGGGAGTGTTAGGCAAAACCTGATTCAAATTTGAGATTTGAATTTGAAAGTAGAAATCTATCTGTGTATGGGATGTGGTAGAAGTAAAGGTAGTTTGCAAGAAGAAAAATATATGGAGAAGTATTGTGACTTATGCTGGTGTGACCTAACTTTAATTATGTTTCCTTTTCTTACCTTATGCCTTTAATTTCTCTCATTTACTGTTCCGTACTTCTTTTCGGCATTCTTCAAAACAGTGCTTAACCCAAAAGGAAACCACCTGATGGATATGTAATACTGTAAAGATTCTATTCAAATTTTAATTCAAGATTAAAGGCAACAAAATTTAATTCAAACTGATTCTGGATTTGAGGTCTGCTTTGGCAAAAGATTTGACCATAAGATATAATGGGAATATATCAAAATGCCTGCAGCTGTTTCATTCTGGGGGCAGAACAGGACAAAAATAGGAATGATAATGTATCAAAATAGACGACAGAGCCCTCAGAATGTATTAATTCTGCAAAGTTTCAGTCAGATTGCTCCAATGATTTATCTGCAATAAATGTTGGAACTATTCTTCCTGCTTCTTTTGACCCAGGAATAAGGTGTCAATGAGGAAAAAGTCAGCACAGCACCCTGCAAATTTTATAAATAAGTTGTACTAAACCAAGCAAAAGAAAAAGAAAAAAGTGTCCTACTCCACTTTCAAATATGATTAAAAAAATACACTTCCACTAAATTTCAAAGAGTCCATCATCCTCTGAGCTGTCACTGTTCTTGACTGGCAGATTTCTTGGTATGGCCTACTGGCAAAGTTAGCCTCTTCTGAGATTAATACTGTATGAGCTAGTTGTGCAACATTTTTTTTAAATGAGAAAGTTATATAAATAGTCTGTATATTATATACAATAGCCTAAGAGTAAATGTTATTTAAGACCTACACGTGCAACAAATACACTCATTCAGTATGACAGAAATAGACAAGTTGCAGGGGGAAAAAAACATGATTTATTTGTTTTTGGAGGGAATGGGGAGAAGAAAAGGGGAATGAAGGAGGATGAGAGAGGAGGTTGAAAGAGCTGAAGAATACAGAGCCTAATGGACATTATACTACAGGTCAGACAAATAGATTGAGAGTTAATAAAGAAGAGAAAAAGGTGATTTGGGAGAAAAGGAGAGGATCAGATCAGACAAGAAAGGGCAAATCATATATACAAAAAAGTACAGAACAAATTAGAGTTGCATTCTCTTTCTCTTCCTTCTAGCAAACCTGCCTAAACAAATTCTAACAGAAAAAGAAAGACACAAACAATGGAACAGCATTCCCTGAACACACAAATAGGCAAAGTTTGTGAAGATGGTAAGACTCATGTCCTGGCTACTTTTTCTGTATCAGAGCTCATCATACCTCACAGTGCTCCCTTCCCCAGCTTTGTTCCTATATGGGGGGGGGGGGGGGGGGGAGCTACAGCAACGTTTGAAGTTTGAAGGTGCTTGATTTGATCCTTTGAATCAGGTCCCAACATTCATTTAAAGGAGTGATTAATCAGATCAAATACTCCTTAGAGTTTTACAGAGCCCTACAGGTTATGGTTTGTGTCGTGATATCACCAAGTGATATCACCCAGTTTGTGTTGTGACCTCACCCAGTCAATTCCATTGGGTGGACTCAGAGTTATGATACTGTGTGGGAATCAAAAGCATTTCCAATCGGCAGCATCTTTTGTATTTCTTAGTAAGATGTCCTCTTGTCAGCATCTTCCTACATCATATAGTCATGATATTCCATTTGGGGGGAGGAAACCTGATAACCAATGAAACCTACATTTTAAAAAACATTGCAGAGTCTAGAGAGTAGCACGGCATGATGTGTCTGGGTTTGCATTACACCAGTGTGAGAAATAGGTGCAGGAGGCAACCAGAAGACCAGCTGTCAAGATTGCAAGCTGTACAAGTTTCCCGGCACAAATACCCGGACTTGGCTTCTGCCTATGTGATAGGAGCGAATGCTTTATTGCCGTCTGGAAGTGTTTATTTTCTGGACATAAATTCAATGGACAGAGTCAAGGCATGTGTAGAAATAAAGCATACCATCATTTGAGCTAAGCTGACAAGGACAATTTACTGTACCAAGCATTCGTTTTGGGCTGGTCAGGAGAAGCCAGGCTATTAACATGCTGAAATTCCCGCTGTTCCCTCTTTATTGTCCCTTCTCTGAACTTTGGGAATGGCATGTATTAACCCCTAGAGAGCCTTTGAGGCACAGCAGGCAGCTGGGGAGGAGACACTTGTGTAGGGCCCGGTAGGCATATGTACTATGTCCAGATATTATTGACGGTTGCAGAGTTCTCTGCCTGCATGAAAAGCCATGGCCTTTGAGTGTGCTGTCAAGAGGCCCAGTGGAGGGCTTAAAATATTTCCCCAAAGCAGTCTCTCTCAGTCCTGCGCATCAATTGAAACTTGCTTTAGTAACAAAGTTTGTCTATTGTCCTGACCTTGATTTCCATGGGGGGAGAATCACAATGAGAAAACAAGCTGTCAACCTTTCTCTAGACTCTCCTATTTAGCTTACAAGTATGGGCTTACTTGAATTAGAATTTATACAATATGTGTATACATATACATATATTCATGTAAGCCCACATTTGTAAGCTAAATTGTACAGTTTATACACACAGACATACACACACACAGAGTCTGTCAGTAAACCTTTGCAGATAGAAGTCTACTTTCTCAAGAAAGCTAGTAGTAACCATTATTTCTAGTATTTAATATGGATGATTTAAACAAGAGCTTTTGGAAGCCCCCCACCCCTTCTAAATAAAAAAATTCAACCACATGGGTTCCATACCTGCAAAGTCTGAAATGGTGTAGTCCATAAAGAGTGGGTTGGAGTAATAATACTAATAACAGCCCTCAGACATTGGCCTGGCTGACATAAACATATTAAAACTTCATGATGTGATCCCCCCCCCCCCAAAAGTACTATATTATGATTTAGCAGGTCTTAGCATGCTGTTTATACCAGACCTACCCTAAACAGAAAATAATGAAATATTTGCTCCTAGTCATGGTTTATTTATTTCTTTAACAGCAACAGTAGCAGAGTGAGGGAGATTTGGACTAGGGCTATTGAGGTGCAAAGAGGCAGCTGATCCTCTCTTAGTACTGCTTATTTAGTTGAAAATACTCTGTCAACGTTGATATATACAGCACAGCAGAATCAGGGGCTCTCCTAACTGTACCTTATGCAGACTATCCCAACTATTTAGTAATCTTGGGGGCACATGCCTGATTGGATCTCCTTGGCCACCCTTGGCATCTCAAAGGTACAAGTTCTTGGATGGGTGCCACACAAATGGAGTAATGAAACAAAACTATGACACTGTAAACAATGGGGGGTAGGAGGGGATAACAACAGAGCTGTTTTGGATCCTGCCTAATAAGGCCCTTTGTTTTTACTAAAGCTGGGCACAAATGGCCTTTTGAAATTGGGCCGAGAGAAATTGGGTGAACCATTTCACTGAATTGCTCCAGTAGAAGGAGACGTTCTTAGACATTTCCTCAAGTAGTAATTGTTGACCATCAGGAGAAGACCCATCACCTTCAGGGCTGTGAGCATCTATAGCCTCCTTTCTCAGTCTGACACTCTCCAAGTTGTGTTGGAGGTCTACACTGCAGAAGTCCTGTGCTCTCCCAGTGGACACAGATAGCTGGTGTTGAAAGAAGACTGCTGAGCAAGGTGAGTAAGACACACATGATCTGATCCAGAGGTGTGCATGTGTGCACGCATGAGCATATACTGTACTCACCATGTCCCAACTTTGCAGGGAATATTTACTGTTTCAGAGGCCTCAGTTGCCATCCTGTGTTTTCTCTCTGAAGTGGAAGGCAGCCAAATATTTGACTTGCTATTTACAAATGTCTAAATATAGAGATTTCAACAGGCGAAACAGATAGGTCTTGTTACCAAACCATGAATAAGCATCTCCCTAAGTCCTGGCCTAATGGTTTATTGTAAATTGCCCTCTGTGTCATGGAGGGAAATTTCAGATAGTGAAATACACACAAACACAGAGTGTGTTCTTTTTATTTGAAGGTATACAAAGAAGAAAGCATTTTCTTTTATTGTTGATAAAGCAGTGATAAGAAAATATCTTTTTTATAGGAGAACTGTATAGACTATGACATAAACAACATCAAAACACTCACCAGTAATTTTAACTCCCATTCATCACCTGATTTCATTACCAAACAGCATGTCCCAGAGCACTGGAGGAGGCACAGTGCTATGAATGGTTGCCAGGTGGACTAGCAGTGCCCAGGGCTAACTCTAATATCCATTCAATACAATTTAGGAGAGGATGCTAATATTCATAAAAATACATTCCATTACTGAATTGGATTTCCATCTACAATTGTCAGGCCACAATTTGCTTTCAATTTCTGACAACCACCATGGTGACCCTGACTAACAGCCTTCACATCTCCTATACAGACTTGGCATTCAGTCTGGCTCCTAGAGGACCTCTTGCTAGTTGTCAATAGTCACTGCTTTAAGCCTTTTAGCAAATCTTTCCCAACCTGATTCCTCCAGGTGTGTTGGACCCTGAATCCCATTATTCCCAGTCAGAATGGCTTTTGGAATTCTGGAACTTGATATTCAACACAATTGGAGGGCATTAGAAAAAGATACTTTAGTAGAATGGCTTGAAATATTAGTATACTCTTGTGGCTGAGAGACTGCACTTAGATCAGACTTGAATCTCATGCTTGCTGTGAATTCAGCTAGGTTCCCTTAAGGGCAAGATACACTCACCATTCTCTGCCTAACCTCTACAGATCTGCCTTACACATCTTTTGTCACTTTTGTTGCAATGAGAACAACGCAACACAAGAACACTCTAAATGCACCATATTAATATTTTTTTTAATGTAAAATGAGGGATATTCAAGAAAATTAGCCTGAATGTGTAGCAGAGCTGCATATTTTGTCATGTAAGTTTTCTTAGTCATGCAATTTGATATTTCACGTATTTTAGAAATGTTTATCCTAATTCTATCTTATTCTTTTCCCTCAGAGTCATTTTTAACCATTTCTCTGCCAAATTATACAGAGGAGCCCTAATCTGTTGAAAGGATTGTGCAGAATTTGCTTCTACTTGCTCTGATGGGCAGGACCCATGTGAGAACTTTCATAGGACCTCTAAGGCATCTCTTCAGTAAAGCTCCCTCTTGGCTTGTAGACTGTACTAGACATTTCTTGGGCATTTGTGTCAAAACACTGATCGAGGGAACTTCTTACTTCTTTTCACTCCTTACACTATCAAAAACAGTTTGATGCCACTCTATAATTGTCACCTCTACTGACCTCAAAATGTTGGGAATAAGTAGGGAACATAAGCCCATCAGTGGTCCCTCCAACTGACTAATAGAAGGGGGGGGGCATTAAATTACTCTGCCATATTTCCCTGGGTAACAAAAACCCCATTCCCTTCAGTATGTACAAAGGAAGAAGAAAATGAATTGTTAGTGCCCCAGTACAACAAAAAGGAACAGTTTCTGCAAGGAGAGCTGACTCTATAATAAAGATGCCTTCCCTTCGGCTTCTCTTTAAAAGAGAATGCAAACAATGAAGCTGAAATGAAAACATGTCAGAGTTTTGCATCCAACTCTAACCATGATGATTTGTTGCTATACTGACAAGACTGGGGGAATGTAGTCAGGATTAATCCAGGATTATTTTGACTGCTGATCTTGCTATTCATCCTGGGTGTACAATAGCCCAGGCATGTGATCAGGAGTGAAACAGACAAGAATTGCTCCCTCTCTTGCACCTGAGAGTAGCTAGCTATAAAGGAGTTTTTTTTCAAACTTGGCAACTTTAAACTGTGTGGACTTCAGCTCTCAGAATTCCCCAGCCAGCAAGGCTGGCTGGGGAATTCTGGGAGCTGAAGTCCACACAGCTTAAAGTTGCCAAGTTTGAAAAACACTGCTGTAAAGTAAAGTAATGTAAAATGGGGCTGCCCTTGAAGGACATTCTGAAGCTTCAGTTGGTTCAGAATATAGTGGTGTGGGCAATTCTAGGCAAGTCGGTCTTTAACACTTTTGTTACACCTTTGCTTTGGGAGCTACACTAGCTTCTAAGTTTGTTTTTGGGTGCAATTCAAGGTCCTAGTTATTACCTATAAAGCCCTACATGGCATGGGACTGGGGTATTTGAGGGACCACCTTACTTGCATTCTTTCTCTCTGTCTCATTAGGTTTACAGGAAGGGTATACTCTGGGTCCCAGATTGTCATATAGCAGGACCCAGGAAGGAATACCATATGCTTGAGGCTCAGCTGGCCCCAGCTCTGCTCACCTTTTGGAAAACCTTGAAGTCCTGGTTGTTTTCACAGGCATGAGGACCAGGAGAGTAATTGAGCCCACGCCTTGGATGAATGGGGTGTTTGGGAGCCACTTTGCATTAGTTAGCTGGGAACTGTGTTTTTATTTTTGAAAATACACATTGTATGGCTATTGAATTTTAATTTCTATTAGCTTTCCAGAGTCACACTGGTGAGATAGGGAGCCATGCTGTATATAGATCAGATCAGATCAGATCAGATCAGATCAGATCAGATTAGAAACTGGTGGCTGGAGCCACAATCTAAACTGAAGAGGTAGGAGTAGAAATCATGGGTATTTTGAGTTCAGGAGCTGGGAGACTGTGAGGCAAGAACATTTCAAAGTGTTATAAAAGAAAATGCTAGCTTTTTAAATCGAGTATACCTGTCTCAGCCTTCCAACACTGCTGATGCTGTGAGATCACAGAGGAACAGACCTGCTTTTGATCTGGCACAGATTCCTCTTAAATTCTTCTAATTGCCCAGTACTATTTATTTCTTTTTGCATCAGCCAGGACATCTTTCTTATAAAGAAAAGGCAGGTTCATAGGACTACAGTACCCAGCATCTCTCTGAGGCTGGGAGAAAATCAGGGCAGGTTATGCCAGAGGATGTTCCCTCCATTTCCAAATAGTGTTTACTTGGTTTGAAAGAGACAAAACTGAAGAGAAATTCAGAAAGAGTTAAAGGGGATGGGAAGAGAGAAAAGGACTGACAAAATCCTTACAACGTGTACCATATGGTTTGACATTTACCAGATTAGTTAAACATTTCTACTGGGGATAAATATGCCGAGATAGCTACGTAAAGAAATTGCATGAGACAAAGACTCATACAGCATATTTATGGTGCAGAGTCAATTCTGTTTTCCCCTTCCCTATTTCTAGCCCCATTCAGGGACCTGAACATACAAGGTACAAAGAGTATGAACTCAAATTAACCCTTATATACTGCTTATTTTTCCAGAGGCCTGTGGTATCCAATGCGGGGAATGGATGTTTAATAAAGAAAGGAAGAGCAGGAAGACAGAAGGTGTCTTCTTCAGAGTTTCAACCGAGCTGGTTTTGTTTTTTGTTTTAAAGCAGAAATCCCACCCCATCCAGAAGCTGCTTTTTTGGAGAGCCGAAAAGCATGAAAAGTTTGTCAGAATCTATTTTCAGGGCTCCCTGTTGCCCATGGAGAGAAGATGGTGATGGCTGCCAAATTGATTCCAGGCCGGCTGATGCAGAGGAGGTGACTGGTGGTGCCCAGGTTCTGGTGCAAGGCGTGCTGCTCTGTGGTGAACAGCCCTAAAGCCATAGATTTCATCTGATCTTTGCAAAGGCTAACATCTGTCTGCTGTCATCTTAGGAAGATTGATGACAGGCTGAGAAAAGGGAAAAGAGGAAAGCTGCTTGGCGGGGAGGAAAAGAAGCTGTGTAGGAGGATGGCAGATCTGAGCAGTCCCAGCGGCAGTGGCTGAGGCTGGCAAGGGTCACCAGCGCAGATCCAGCAATCCTCTGTGGCAGTGGTACGAAGTAGCCTGGGTAGCCCTAGCAGTAATTGCACCAAGTTGTTAGAGCCCACTGCGGAGAGTCAGATGCACGCAGGCAACTGACTGTCCTCCCTCCTTCCCTCTCTCTTTTGCACCCTGCATATCTTGGTCAATTACTCACACAGCACACCCTACAGAGCTAAATGCTATGACAGCCATAAGAATGTGGTTCCCTGTTATCTTAATGTAGCTGGGCAGTGCAGGGTAAAGCTATCAAACACTATTATTCTTTTCTGGAGCATCTTGAAAGAAACTAACTGATATGGACATCAAATGGGTTTTAGTGATATCCTCTCGAATATTGGGGAGGGGAGCCGAGGAGAAAATGTTCTTAAGTTGCTAATAAACTCCATTGTGTTTCTTTGGGATGATTCCTCTAGCACAGAGAAAGGTTCTGACTTGGCTGCTTTGCTTTTTCCCCCAGAGTTGCACACACACACACACCCCGCCCTGGGTAGAGGGAGACAGACCCCCGAGGCAGTTGATTTAGAATATTACCATGAAAGAGGAACAAGGTCTAAGTACATTAATTTACTAGTTCTGCATTTTTAACTGCCAAAGAGGAAGTACGTTTCTGTTAGAGCACAGCAGCCAGCATAGGGGGAAAAAAATGTGCAAGATTACTGAGTTATAATCTTAGATAGGTAAATCTACCACTATCAGTTTCTCCCCCCATTTTATTTTTCAGATCAAATGTTTTTTCTATCCTGTGACGTTGGGTTAAAATAAACAAAAAGCAGGCAAACAAAAATCATTAACACCCCAAAATAAAGAAAACATCCAGAAAAACTCAGCTTCCGCCCCTTGTATGATCATGACATCATTACATTCCCCCTGAGGGGATGTAGTTCCTAGTTGCCAGAAAAAATGGTCAGCAAACGGATTATTCATCCTTGGTGTCAGTAGGAATATAGGCAAGGAAACCAAAATAAACCCAAATGGCAACATTGTAAAGAAACCCAATTATATAGTGGGTGGAATGGAAAGCGCATGCTTTGCTGTAACTTTTGAATACGTTTGGAACAAAATGATGATTGAAACTTGTTGTCCTACTCACCACCTGGCCGGAGTGATAGCATGGATGCTGTTCCACCCTGAATACAAGAGCCTTGCCCTGACTACAAGGCAATGCAGACCTAGCTGGGAAAGCAGGATATGAGTGGGCACTCTGATTTCAGTTGGTGAAGATCAAAGAGCTGGCTGCGGGATATATAACAGGATCTATGCTGGGTTCACCTTTCTATTCCTGCAAATGCTGCAGCACATAACCCCACAAACTTACCACCAAACATTACTGACAACCACCAAGAAATGTTTCCTGCTGACTTGGGTGAATGGCAGGGAAAGGAAGAAGAGAGTCAGATGATAGGAAGGGGATCAGGGAGCAGCCAGGAATCTCAGGAAGAGCAAAGCAATGAGGTCATTACATCACACAAATGGATGGGCTTTTTTCTGGATATGCTCTCCTTTTATGAGCAATAGTAGTTTTCTTTCCTTGCTGTTAGTGTGCTAGGTGCACTAAGCCTGTCCAAAGGCTTAATAAATCTTAATTTGTTTTGTTTCCCGGAAAATGGCAGGAAATTATATTTATTATTTTGCTGCTGCATGTTGGTACTTCATTAGTAGGAGATTTTGTGGGCTGCAAAAATAAAGGGGTATAAGGGTATATGGACCCTATGGATTGCACACATTCTATTCTTTATCACTTTGAGTTATGGAACAATTAGGTCAATGGTGACTAACATTCTCACCAAAAAGGAATCGTTCCTGCGGTGGGAATTTTTCTGAACATAGGGTTCTCTGGAGTCCAAATGGCCCTTTATTCGCTATTTATATTGGTCACTGGTGTGATATATTGTCTCTAGCTGTTGTTCTGTGCAAACAGAAAATAATCTTTAGAAAAGCCACACTTTGCAGTTAATAAGTAGTGATGAACAAGTAGTCTTTTGGGGCAGCTTAACTCTTCATTACTGATGTTTTCCTTGTAGAACTCTTGAGAAGCAGCTGTAGAATTCAAAGATTCTGTAGATGATTGTTTGAAGAACCAAAGGGACAATGTTATTGACTGAGTCACTCAGTATCAATACTAATTAAAAAAAAGAGAGACAGAGAAGTGACTGAGGAAGAGAGGAGTGAGGTTAGGTCTAAAATGAGATGTGTATTTCTCTGGTATCAGCTGGGCTGATAAAAAGGCTGAGATGGAGAGATAAATTTACACACAGGAAAATAAGAACAGATAACAGATTGCCTTGCCATGCATAATATTTCCCAGAAGTGATGAAAGACATAAGAATGGACTTCAGATTCTTGTAAAGATGATGAGATATTGCTTTCCAAATCATGTATCTAGAAAGTTGACCTGGGCTGGCTCCTGAGTAGTGAGCTGAAAGTTCTTAATAACATTGCTTTATGGCAGAATGTCATACCCCAGTTTTAACAGTTTTATTTCAGCTTTGCAGTGCTCGGATAGATAAGCACACGCATACACCCAACTCTCAGGCAGTTAGTTGCTGCATCATCTAATGCACCAGGGTCAAGCTAGGCTCAAGGACAATTTTGAAACAGGAAGACAATGATAAAATAGCCTCCAACATTTCACTGATAAAAATAGAGATGCCCTTGTGTATGTGCAAGACCCTCATTTCCACACAAGGATGAGGGTGGCTGTTCATTCTTTCTCCATAATCCCCACTCCCGCTTTTACCAATCTGACATCCTCCAGCTGTGTTGGACTAAAACTCCCATTGCCCTCATGGATAATGCAGGCAGGATATGAGTCCAAAGGCTGGGAGGTGTCCATGCAAGATATTTCTTTGAGGAAAGAGCTCATACAGCCACAGATGTTTTAAGTAGCTATTAGAAACATCAGAAACTTTTGAGCATTTTATGCTACCTTAGAAACAAGTTTATTACTTGTGGGATAACCCACTTCAAGAGGACTGTGATCCATGAGAACATATAATACATGTATTAATCTTTCTCTGATTCATCTTTGTATAACAGAATTTTTAAATGTGTAGCAAACAAGTAGGCATTACGTTACATCCAAGGAATGCAGATGCATGCACCATGGAGTTTGGTATGCAAACTAATAATTCATATGCTAGAAATACTGTGCTATTGTTCCTGGGTTGAAGGAGAATAATGGCAGTGTCCAGTATAGCAAAGGAACATCACATTGTACATAGTCTGTGGAGCTAAGCCAGTCTTGTGCTGATTGGAACCTCTGATTGTGAGTGCTTGCCAATAGGGGTCCAGCTGCCAAATCCAGGGGCTCCTCTGAGAGAGTGTATTTTCTGACTAGTTTCTTGGCATTGTGGGACTAGGCATAAAAATAGAATGCATAGAACAGTTCCAAAGTACAAGGTTGCACACCAAATGGAAGCAGGAAAGATGAATGAGGCGTAAGATATATAGAAAGCATGACAGCCAGTATGTCAGCTTGTTTTCAGGATTGTCCATTGGTACAACGTAGCTTACTGGTACATGGTTAACTTGGAGAAGATGTTCCCAGAGCATTTGGAATTAAAGTTTAGGGGATCTCCAGAAGGTTTCAGCAGCCAACTGAAGGTTGGGGAAAAATAAAAAGCTCTGGGAAGCCAAAGACTGTTTACTTATTTGTGATCTAACAAAGATGCAAAGGTCATCATGGATCCTTTCTGCTAACTACCTTGGTGTTGTGTTATCACTTGCTAAAAGTAAGTTAAATAGATTGTTAAATGATCTGATGCCTTCTCTTTCTCCTTATCCTTCTCATATGCCTCTTTGCACTCAACCTCTTTGCAAAAAGCCACATTTTGTTCTGAACTTCATATCTATTAGGACTGTGCAGAAGGGATAGTTTGTTTTATTGATGATTGAAACAAAGCATTCCTTGGAAGTGTCTCTGCGAAGCAGCATGCTGCTTCTAATCTGGTGAGTGGGTGCTTTGCTCAGCAACAGAGTCTTTGGTGCAAGCACAGAAGCCAGCCGCTGTTTGCAAGATGGATCAGCTGATGGAGACACCGCCTCAACTCTTTCTTGAGATGGTGGAACACATCTTCATGTGGCAAAGTGCCTCGTTGAGGTGGATTGCTTGCAATCCGCCCATCCCTAATATTTACTTCTATTTGTCTAGTAAGTAGTGAAGATTTGATTTGTATATGCTGTCTTCTTGATCCCTGTCAAGTTCAATTCTGAAACAAATTTCCTCCCATCATAATTCTAAAACATATACAATCACACACAGGGCATTTATATTAATCTGGGTCTATCTTTGCTGCTTACATTTCTGTCAGAGTCACTTTACTGATTGAAGATGCTTTGCTGGGCCCCTAAAACATACCATTAAGGTTTTCATCCTTGAAGACGAAGAATATATTTTTATTGTGAGGAGTGGAGAGGAAGAGGATATATTCATTCCAATGACACGGATAAATATGATCCAGTTATTTCTATATTAGCAGAATTTAAATCTTACTTTGTTGAAGGGCTTGAGTGCATTAGAACCTGGTATTATAAGAGTTACCAAGAAATGTTTACTGCTTTGGGATATAATTAACTTTAAAAGGAAAGGTCTCCATGAAGAAAACAAACTTAACCTGATAGCTCTGATATCACCACATTCTCTCTAGCTTTCTCTAACAGTGTAGGGGAGCCTTTATTTCTGGCATGCCATGCGCCCATGTTTAGTCTTTTCATCTGCTTTTATAGAGCTTTGTGTTTACATGTCAGAAAGGTGCAGCACACAAAGCTTCCTGGGGATCTGTACCAGCTGCTGGCTACTCAGTTTACATTTAAATATATTGAAAGCAGCTTGTGCACTGCACCCCAGCTCCTACCCAGCTTCAATTAGCCTGCCACTTGACTGAGTTTTTATTATGAATCGTAGTGCCTGATTAGGTAGGCATTAGGTATTGCACGTGGTCCCCTAGATTTCAATGGGGTGGTAAAAGAAATCAGGTACACATTTCAAGGAGAGCAAAATGTTATGTTCTACACAATGACTTGGTTGTGGCATGGGCAGGAAACAATTAATGGGGTCTGCTGGTGTCCATCCATGTTTTCCCCCCAGATGTGCATCTTTAGGAAAGTTGCATAGAAAAAGGGGAAATATATATAAGAAGGAATTATAGTAAAAATAGCCTTTTTTAGGGGTGGCTACAGATTAAACATGAGGGAATTTTATTGTTTTAAGGCATTTCAATCATTTGAATCAGAAAGATAAATGTGTACTGATCTACAAGATACTTTTTACTATATTAGGAAAACAGCACAATGGGAAAGGGTTAATTTTCTCCTCCCTAATGTTGTGTTTTCAGTTGGATTGCATGCTTCCCTGGCTACAACTAAACTTAAAGAAGAAGAAAAAAAAAACCCTAATCTTTCTTTGTCATGTCTAGTGACATCCTCCAAAGATTTTAGCTATCAAATGCTATCAAATGAAATTCCACGGCATGCCAACCATTAAATACAATCACGTATGAAATTCCAAATGTCGGAGTGATTAAAATATTTTAAGTCCATAAGACAAGTTGGGTACGTTCAAGATACTGCCTCAGAGAGTCATTCCTCTCCCCCCCCCCCTTCATTTTCTTGCTCTATTGCATCCTGAATTCTGCTTTTGAGCAAACTGTACTCTTTCCTTTGTCTTTACCATAAAGTGCCCTTTAGTGCATCTACTATTGATTCTGCTCCCTCCTCCATGGTTCACAGTGTCATGTTGGTGAGGCTCCCAACATCCATTGACCTGGAAAACAGGAGAACCTCAGTCGCTTTAACAAAATGTTGTGAGCCTCCCACGTGGTCACCGGGAAAGCAAAGTTGCCTTGAGTCACTGCACTGTCCAATTTATTTAACTCTGTGATGTCACTCACTTCAAGTTATACTGTTTTCATCAAGAAGCTGCTACCCTCTGATGCCCTGTGGGTTTGTATTAGTGCTGAAATTACAAAGGGTAAAGAAGAAATGGCATCTGAGATTATTCTGTGTAACTTTTGCTTCTAGCTCCCTTTGCAATAGAGCTGAAAACCAAGCAGTTTTTATATTGTTCAGATCAGGGATGATGTCCCCATCCTTAGATTCTTCCGTGAACATTTGAACCCAGTATTAGATTCAAAAGGGCTTTTCCTATTTTAAGAAACTCCAGAGCTTTCATGTGTAAACGGCTGGTATTTGCAGGTGACAGAGTTGGGTGCCCATTCACTGAGAAGCAATGGTATGAGGCCCGTGGGCCATTCTGTATTTCTCTGTCTGAAGGGCTATCCAGTCCATTCCAATTTTAAAGATAAAGAACCATAAAAAAGGGAAATCAGGCAGGTCTTGAAAGTACCCATCTACAGCATCAACGAGCAAGCTCTTGGCGATGATCTTCTCCACTGTGGTGATATGGATGGTCTTTCTGTTTAAATTATAGCCATTATTTCTAAAAGAGGGCAAAGACTGGCTGAAAATTTCCATATGCTAGATAATTTGTATACATTGGCATGTATAATTTTATTTATTTATTTATTTGTAAATTCATGGCCTCCTTTATTCTCATTGTCAGTGATTTGTTTTCTTCTCTTTGGCAACTATCCAGCCTCTCAAAGCTTATGACCTGATCAAGTCTTGCAGTTTTCTATGATATTGGAGAGGGCTCTGGAATGTAATGTGTTATGTATCCTGATTCCTTCTATTCTTTTACAGTGTTGTTGTCACTTCTGTTCTCTGACTATTAAAAGGCCCTCACAGATCACAGAACTGTTCAAAGTCTTCCAAAATACAGAAGGAAGATTTGCTTAGTTTTTGAGATCAGTTCTGGAGCAATGCTCAGTGACTAAGCAAAAATATGTGTTCCTCAATTGACAAGTTGGGACCATGTCTCAGAGTGATAGTTGTACAATTGCTTGTTATACTTATGGATTGAGGTGGGTA